>NC_051334.1:144515683-144791432 GCF_015220235.1 Choloepus didactylus
GCTTTCTTTTTTTTACTACTTGTGTGGAATACCTTTCTCCATCATTTCACATTCAACCTATTTGCACCTTTGTGTCTAATAAGAGTCTCCCATAAACAGCATATAGAGGGATCATATTTTTAACCCACTCTGCCAATCCATTAACATTCAAAGTTATTACTGTAAAGGCAGTTCTTGATTCTACCATCTTATCCTTTGGTTTTTATTTGTCAGATGATTTTTTTCTCTCTTTTTATCTTTTAAGTTACCCTTACTAATATTCTTCAGTTTTGTGCCCTCCTCCAGACCTCTCTCTCTCTTGTCTTTTCTTTTCATCCACAGGTCTCCCTTTAGTAATTTTGTAAGGGTGGTCTCTAATTAACAAACTCTCTTGGGCTTCTGTTTATCTGTGAATATTTTAAACTCTCTCTCCTTTTTGAATGACAGCTTTCTCATATAGAGAATTCTTGACTGACAATTTTTCTCTTTCAGTATCTTAAGTATATCATACCATTGCCTTCTTGCCTCCATTGTGTCTGATGAAAAATAGTCTTATTTGGCTTTTCTTGTATGCGGTGAATAACTTTTCTCTTGCTTTCAGAATTTTCTCTTCTTCAGCATTTGACAGTCTGATTACTATGTGTCTTGAAGTGGGTCTATTTGGATTTATTCTGTTTTGAGTATGTTGGGCTTTTTGGATTTGCATATTTATGTCTTTTATAAGGGTTGGGAAATTTTAATCCATCGTAACTCTGAATATTCTTCCTGGCCCTTTTCCCTTCTCTTCTCCTTCTGTGACACCTATGATGCATATATTCGTGTGCTTTGTGTTGTCAAACACTTCCCTTAGACCCTGCTCACATTTTTCCTTTTTTTCTCCATTTGTTCTTTTATCTGTTCAAATTTGGTTCATTTGTCTTCCAGCTTTCTGATTCTTTCTTCCACCTCTTCAAATCTGCTGTTGTGTGAAATTTTTAATTTTATCTACAATGTCTTTCATTTACATAAGATCTGTTATTTTTCTATGTATTCTTTCAGATTCTTCTTTATGCTCTTCTAGTGTCTTCTTAACATCGTTTATCACTTTATACACATTTTCCTTCATTTCTTTGAATTGATTCAGGAGATTTGTTTGCACATCTTTGATTAGTTGTTCCAGATTCTGTATCTTCTCTGGTTTTTTTAATCTGTTCCTTTGATTGGGCCATTTCTTTTTGAGTTTTAGTATGACTTGTGTTTTTGTTTTGTTTTGTTTTGTTTTGTTTTGCTGATACCTGGTTATCTGAGTATCTCGATTGGTCTATTCTGAAGGTTGATTCCTTTCTCTAGTCTAGGGTTTAGTTGTTGCCTGAGTTTGTATTAGGGCACTGCTTTGACAGTTGTGTCATCCATATTTCTCAGCCAAATCAGGGTCAGGTACCCATGCAGGGAGTTAGACTAGTTCCAATTTTTCTGGGATAGGGTTTGGAGAGGCTCAGAAAAGCCCTGCAGTTCCCCTGCACTTTCCAGCCTTCCCAGCAGATGGCAATGTTTGGTGATTTTATTGTCCTCAGAAGCTGTTTACCTCCTGAAGCCCCTGCAGTGTCTGACTGGGTGGGCCTGAAGCTGCAAGGTTCCTATGCCCTCAATTCACTGGCCAAAATCTGGCTCAATATGGAGCTGTGTCCCCCATGTTACTTGTGGAGGAGTATTCCCCCAGCTCTCCCAGTCTTCAGCTGTCCTCCAGGCAAGGATCAGGCCTCCAGCTGCTGCTTTCCTCAAGGGTGGGGGATGGGCACCAGGACCCAGGGCTATAAACAGTCTCTGTCCACATTGTCTCAGACTCTTTGTCCCTCACTGACCTTGGCCTTGAGATATGTGCCAGTTTGGATGTATTGTGTCCCCCCAAACATGCTCTTTGATGCAATCTTGTGGGGGCAGATGTGGTACTGTTGATTGGGTTGGAATCCTTTGATTGAATGTTTCTATGGAGATGTGACTCAATCAGTTGTGGTAAGACCTTTGGCTAATTTCCATGGAGGTGTTACCCCATCCATTCAGGGTGCATCTTAATTAAATCACTGGTGTCATATAGAAGAGCTGACAAACAGAGGGAACTCAGTGCTGCTGCAGCCAAAAGAGTCATTTTGGAGACAGCCATTGAAAGTAGACTTTTGCTAGTCCAGAGTTTGCCTGGGAGAAACTAAGAGAACACCCCCAGACACCTAGAGAGAAATGTCCTGGGAGAAAGCCATCTTGAAACCAGAACGCTGGAGCAGACACTAGCCACATGCCTGTGCCTTTCCAGCTAACAAAGGTTTTCCAGATGCCACTGGTGTTCTTCAATGAAGATAGCCTACTGTTGATGCCTTTGTTTGGACACTTTTATGACGTTAGGACTAGAACTTTGCAACCAAATAAACCCCTTTTATAAAATCCAATCCATTTCTGGTATTTTGCATAGTGGCAGCATTAGCAAACCAGAACAGATGTCCTCCCCTGTCTCCTGAGTCCCCAGACAGTTGATTTGGGGAGTTTCTGCCTGGTTACTTGCTGCTTTTAGGGAAGATTTTGTGGTTCCCTCCCTGATGCTCATTTTGGAAGCTCTTCCTTGCTGCCTTTTTGTATTCTGCCCTCCCCTGTGGATTAAGTCCTGCCGTGGGTCCCTGTGGGCTTGGGTCTTTGTGTCTGGATATTGGTAGGGATCTGTCTCACTGCTCTGAGAGACTGTATAGTCTGTGTCCCTCATGAGAGGTGGCAGGGGTTCTGGCTGCTGCTTCTGGGAACTTTCCAAGCTGGGTGGGACCAAGTGATGGGGAGGGCAGAAGATGGCTGGTCTGGGATGGAAGTTTCCTACCTGATATTTTTCTCTTTCTTTAATTCAGCATTTGGGAGATCGTTCTCCATTCTATACCTTCCTCCAGAGTTCTGAACAAGTGAGAATTGTCCCCTTTTTCGCTGAATCTCTGGGAAGAGATTTCCAGTAGCTATTTACTGAATATCACCTTCTCCCTCACTTTTGAAAGAAAGTCCTTGTTGGTTATAAAATTCTTGGTTGGCAATTGTTTATTTGCAGCACTTTAATTATTTTGTAACACTACCTACTTGCCTCCATGGTTCTGATGAGAATTTGGCATTTAATTTTATTGGAACTGCCTTGTATGTAACACATTGTTTCTCTCTTGCAGCCTTCAGAACACTCTCCTTATCCTTGGAATTCAACAGCTTGATTACTATGTGTCTGTGCATGGTTCTTCTTGAATTTATCCTGTTTGGGGTTCATTGGGATTCTTGAATGTTCATATTCATGTCTTTTCTTAAATTTTTGATATTTTCTGCCACTATTTCTTTGAATATTCCTTCTGCCTTTTCTCCCTTTTTCTTCTTCTAGGGCTCTTATAATACATATATTTACAAGTTTGATGGTGCCCCACAGGTGTCTTAGACTCTGTTCCATTTTTAAAATTCTTTTTTCTTTCTGCTCTTCAGCACAAATCATTTCAATTATCTTGTCTGGGATCCTCCCCATGGCTTTCTCTCTATATATCTGAATTTCTTCTCTTTATAAAAGATTCCAATAACCCAGATTAAGAACAATCCTCATTCAATTGAACCACATATTAATAAAAACAACATCTTGAAGAGATCCTATTTACAATTATTTCACACCAAGAGGAATGAGGATTATGACCAGGAGCATGTCTAAATTTTAGATACATAAGCCACTGAAGTCCACTGTCTGGACCCCCAAAAACATGTTCTTCCCACACTCAAAATACACTCACCTATCACAACATCCCCCAATCTTTAAGCCATTTTAGAACAACTCTAAATCCAAAGTCTCATCAAAATCAATTATTGGGTTTGGGTCTTTATGTCTGGATATTGGCCAAATTCCTTTCCATCTGTGGACCTGTGAAACCTAGAAAATGAGTTATCTGTTTCCAAAATACAATCCTGGGACAGGTCTAGGATAGATATTCCCACTCCAGAAGGCAAACAGTGGTCACAGGTCCCAAACAAGTCCCAAACCCAGCAGGGCAAATTCCATTAGATCTCAAGGTCTAAAAGCCATCTGTAGCTTAATGCTTTGTCTTCACCACCTTCTAGAGTGCCAGACCCATTCTTTCCAAGTGCTTGTGCAATAGTCATGCTTTCCCAAATGCTGAAGTCTAGGCCCCGACCTCTTCAAGTGCTGGAATGACAGTCTCACTCTGTTCAAAAACTGGTGTGTAGGCCTTACCCTTATCCAAGCATTTGGGTGGTGGCAGAATTCTCTCCTAACACCTGGGCATAGACCCCACTCTCCCCAAGCTTTGGGGTGGCAGCCAAACTTCTGAGCATTGGAGCAGGAGGCCCACCCCCTCCAAGTGCCTAGGCAGAAGGCCTGCCCCTTCCAAGTGCTGGAGTAGACTTGCCCTTTCCACACATGTGGGTGGGCCCACACTCTTGGCCTGAGAAGATCTTTTTGGTTTAGATCTCTGCTTCCATGGTTCTGTGTTTGAAGTCATTCTTCCTTCAATTTGTCCCTTCTCTGTCCTTTTCAGTCAAGAATGGCAGTGTTTCTGTTCATACAAATTTCAGAAAACCCCTGTCAGCTTTGCATGCAGTTCAAGGGGGTCCAAATCATCAGACAGAAGGATTTGCCACAGATCCTTCAAGGATAACTGCATTTCCAATCATTACTTCCTATGACGTGACTGGCTGGATCTATGTTCAGCCATACCCATTTTGCAAAGTTTTAAAGCCTTAACTGGTACCCTATTCTCTGGGGACTCATTTCTTGGAAGCTCAAGGTAGTCCCTGATAGAGCCACTTCTGGCCCTAGTCTCAGAGCACAATATCTAGATAGGCTGAGAATATTCCAAATCATCAATTTCTTGTTTCTTTGTGGTCAAGAGTTTAATTCTCAGATTATCCCTTTTCTCTCACATTTTACTACATGCTGCAAGGAGAAATGAAGCTGTCCCTTCTATACTTAGCTTGGAAATCTCTTCAGCTAAATATCTAGCTTCACCACTTGCAACTTCTGTGTCCATATGACATAAGAACGCAATTTCACCAGGTCCTCTGCTGCTTTATAACAAGGATGGTCTTTCTTCCGATTTCCAATAACACATTTATCTTTTCCTCCTAAAGCCTCATTGGAAGTACCTTTAATGTCCGTTTTCTGTTGAGCATCTCCTCAAAGCAATTCTAGGTTTTTCTATTAAGCATCTCACAATTCTTCCAGGCTCTACCCATTACCCAATTCCAAAGCCATTTCCACATTTTTAGGTATATAGAATAGCAGCACCCCACTTTTAGGTACCAAAAGCTGTCTTCATTCCCACTTGCTAAAACAAATACCTTACAATGGGTTGGCTTAAACAACAGGAATTTATTATCTCACAGTTTCAGAGGCTGGAAGGCTTGCTTCCACCCTGGGTTCGCAGCGTTCTAGCAGGCTGGCAATCCTTAGGTTCCTTGGCTTGCATCTCTGCCTTGCATCTCATGGCAAATGTCCTCTCCTTTCTCTTCCAGGTTCGGTTGACTTCCAGGTTCTGACTTCCAGGAAAACTCGCCATGGTTTTCTCTGTGTCTACATTTCTTCTGTTTATAAAGGACCTCAATATTCCAGATTAAGACCCAACCTCATTCAGTTGGGCCACACAATAACTAAAAAATAATGTCTTTAAGAGATCCTGTCTACAATGGTTTCACACCTGAAAGAACATGGATTAAGACAAAAAAACAGGTCAAACTTTGGGTGCTATAACTCAAGCCACTGCAACATATATATAGATATATATATACACACACACATATATGTATATATACATATCTATATATCTGTATTATGAGAGACATAATGATAAAGCAAATACAGCAATATGTATACAACTAGAGAATGGTGAGTTGAGAAAGGTCATACAGAAATATCCTGTAGTGCTCTTGAAAAGTTTCTGTAATCTTTAAAGCATATAAAAATAAAAAGTTATAAAAATAGGAAATAAAACTACTTGCTTCCTGGATCCAAAAAGGACATTGCTGAAACTATGCAGCAAATGTCTACACACAATTATCCATCACAGAGACAGCATCCCAGGTCCAACAAACCTAGAAAACATTGGTTGGAGTTGTGAGTGGAAAGGAGGCAGGATATATTCAGCTGCCATATTCTCAAAATCCCCCTTGTTCCTCCTCCTCTTTTCCTATTTTTCAGATCAAGGTTCCCCTCTTCTTGAAACCCTACCCTCACTGGAATTGGTAGCATCATCTGACTTTGGTTTTCCTGCTATTTGCCACACAGATGTTTATCAAACTCTGCTATTACCTCCATCATTTCCTCTCCTACGTTTCTATAAATTGGATGACCCAAGGGCTATGTCCACTATCATCAAAATTTTCTAATTAATCCTCCTGACTTGTAAGACCTCAATGAGCTACATGTCTTTAAAATCCATTATTATTTTTTATGAGAAAGAGGGAAGAGACAAAGGGTGCTGTTGAGACAGGCTGTATTTAAGATAGAGGGAAGAAATGGTTTTAAGCATGGAAGGAACTTGAACTGTCATACTCTATAAGGGCAAAATATCCAGTAGCACAGGACAGTGGGAAGATACAGAAAAGATCAGGGAATAAGAGCGATTCAAGTCCCTGTGGAAACAAAATAGGAGACACTGGGATCTAGAGCATGGATAGAGGTTTTATCAGGGAAAGTTGAGGAAAGTCATGGCTTAGTCATTTATTTTGTTGATGAGAGGGACTCCAAGATGATCTGCTTAAGAGGATGAACGAAGTGTGCAGAAGTTTGAGATTGAAAAGATGGTTTGAAATAGCAATTGAGAGAACGAAGAGAGGGAGCTGAGTCAAAAGCAGTCCGCATGCACCCACTTACTCCACCCCATGCCCAGATTAGAAATACATCCCCTGCAGCTGGGTGTTGTCCTTTACAAGTTCTTGGAAGTCCATGGACCTCTGTGTGCTCACTGCAGTCTGGAGGACAGCCGCCCAGCCTGCACGCCCAGTAGGGGGTGCCTGCCAAGGATGGTAGGACCCAGGCAGAGCTCAGCACAGCCACCCATCCTGCCCGCCCTGCAGGAGGCATTCTGCTGCTCTGCCGAGGGAAGTGGGTCCAAACAGGTCCTGTGCATGACTCAGAGACTCTCTCTCTCTTCTGACGTGCCACGCCGTCACCAGGCTACAGGTGGTGAGGTGAGGGGCTCGGCTTCTCTCTATGTTAGGAGGACGAAGAGGCGAGGGAGGAGTGAGGCTTTGTAGGAGGCCAGGACAGAGCAGGGACTGAACTAGGACTGAGCGAAAAGCTGAGGGGCCGACCAGCTGTAGGCTACGGTCTATAACTGCAGCCGAGGAAGAGCTTCGTGAGGGGTCTAGCTGACTAGGCCCCAGCAGCCATGGCTGTGACTAAGATTTCAGGAGCAGATTCTGTCTGCCACAGCTAGGTGGTCGGGTTCATCAATGAAGACGTCCTCAGTAACGGCGGCGGCCCGGACTCCTACCTGGCCTTCTGCTCGCGGCCCTGGAACAAAGTAGAGGACTGGCTGCTCACCGTGGTGACCGACCCGCAGGTTCCAGGCATCTTCAAGCAGGCCTGTGCCTAGAGCGCAATGACCCTGAGCATGCGCGTGGCGGCGCGACAGTGGGAGCATCAGGGGCGCCGCATTCCATGGGTGCAGGAGGTGAAGGAACGCGAGTCCGCCGCCTGGGCCTTGGCTTCCGAGCTGCAGCAGGTGCGGCGAGGAGCGCGAGGAAGTGGCCTCGCAGCTGCGCTCCGCGCGGGACGACGTGCAGCAGGCACTGAACGAGCGCGACTTGCTACGCGGGCGACTGCTGCAGGCCGACGGATCGTCCCAGGCCGCCCTGCGCCCCAGGAGGTCATACCCTGGCCTGGAGCCGAGCAGCGCGAGGCCGCAGCATCGTCCCCGGATGCAGGGGTGTATGGTAGTGTGGCCGCCGCGGGGGCACAGGGCGACGTGAATGTGGAGTCCCAGGTAGAGGAACCCCAGATGGCAGTCTCGGCGGGTGTGCTTGACATGCCTGGATCCCCGATTTGCTGGGTCCTGGTCATTCCACCCTCTCTGCCAGTGCTTCACTCACACCCGTTTCCATTCCCCGTGCTATACCCAGTGGCATTCCCATACTCGACACCTCTGCCTGCCCCCACCCCACCCCCAACAGTTGTTACAGAAGCAGCAGCAGCAGCAGTCCCACCCCAGACGCCTGCTAGGGCGATCTACCGACCTGACCCGCGGGCTGCTGTGGAGTCCCAGGAGGTGATAGCAACTCGGGCTCAGAAGGGGAAGGTCCTTTGTGGCCCCATGTCATCAACACCTCTGAGCAGAGCCTGAGCCAAGGAGGCCCAAAGAAGCAACAACCTTAGGAGGAAATGACCAAGTGACCAAAAGGTAAGAAACCTAAATGCAAGAATATCTAGATACCCCATTGTGTCTGAGGGTTTTAACCCAAAACAAGCTCCTCACTGAATTCAGGAAGGTAGGGAAAGAATTGAAACATATCCGGAAGATAAATCAATTTCACAAGGACCCATTCTGATTTAAAACTACCTCATTTATTTATATTATTGAAAATTTGAAAACCTGTCAAGGAAAATTTTATCATTCTTCATCCCAAAGTCAAGCAATAGCAATTTTTTTTTTGCTTTTTGTAAAAAAAAATTTTAGTAACATATGTACAACCTAAAATGTCCCCTTTTAATCTCATTTAGCAACATAATTTACTAGAGTTAATTACATTCACATTGTCGTGCTACCGTCACCATCATGCATTACCGAAACATTTCCATCACCCCATACATAAATTCTATACCAGTAGAGCATTAACTTCCCATTCCCTGCCACCTCCCTGACCCCTGATAACCTGTATTCTAGCTTCTGCTTATGAATTTGCCTCCTCTAATTATTTCATATTGGTGAGATCATACAAAATATGACCTTTTGTGTCTGGCTTACTTCACTCAACAAGATGTGTTCAAGGTTCATTCATGTTGTCCCATGTATCAGAACTTCATTCCTTTTTATGAGTGAACAATAGTCCATTGTGTTATATGCACATTCTGCTTATACATTAATCTGCTGATGGACACTGGGTTGGCTTCCATGTTTGGCAATTGTTGACAGTGACACTGTGAATATGAGTGTACAAATAATCTGATTGAATGCCTGCTATCAACTCTGTGGAGTCTATGCCTAGAAGTGGGATTGCAGGAACATATGGAAATTTCACACTATTTTCAGAGGAACTGCCAAACTGTTTTCCACAATGGCTGCAGCATTTTACATGCCCACCAACAATTAACAAATATTCCTATTTCTCCACATCCTCTCTAATGCTTGTTATTTTCTTATTTTTTAAAAATAATGGTAGCCATTCTAGTGGCTGTGAAATGGTATCTCATTGTAGTGTAAGCAATAACAATTTTAATACATCAGTATATCTATTTCCACAAATATATCCTGTTCCCAGATTCCATATTGTATACATGTAAGTGTGTCTCTAGTTTTTATTGTTTTCATGAAAGATGGGATGCTACTGAAAATCATACTTAATTTTTAATTGGTTTCGTGTGTGTGCTAATGAAGGTGTCAGGGAATGATTTAGGTGATGAATGTACAACTATGTAATGGTACTGTGAACAATCAAAAGTACGATTTGTTTTGTATGACTGCGTGCTATGTGAATATATCTCAATAAAATGAAGATAAAAAAAATTTTTAATTGGAAAATTTCTCCAATTGCATTTAAATTCACTAGTGGTATACTATGGACAGATGCTGTGCCAGGCTGAAACCCTGGAGAAACCAAAATTATGAAGCTCTTTCTTTCAGTCTTCTCTTTAACTGCCTCCCTCTGTGTAACACCAGGTATTTGGCTGGGAACAACCACTCTATTAGAGCAGAAGATATATTATATTCAAGGAACACTGCTTTTCTTTCTGAATGCTATTATTAAACTGTAAACTGCAGCGGTGTTCACATCTGTTTCTGGATTTGTTTGTTTTTATTTAATTTAATTTTATTGAGATTGTTCACATACCATACAATCATCCAAAGATCCAAAGTTCACAATCGTCTATAGTACCATCATACAGCTGTGCATCCATCACCACAGTTAATTTTTTTTTCAATTTTTAGGACATTTTCATTACTCCAGAAAAGAAATAAAGACAAAAAGAAAACTCAAATCGTCCCATACCCCTAACCACCCCCCATCCATTATTGACTCATAGTATTGGTATAGTACATTTGCTACTGTTGATGAAAGAATGTTAAAATACTACTAACTGTGGTACATAGTTTTCAATACATAAATTTTTCCCTATATACCCCTCTATTATTAACTTCAAGTTATAGTGTCATACATTTGTTCTAGTTCATGAAAGATATTTCCAATATTTGTATAGTTAATCACGGACATTGTCCACCACAAGATTCACTGCTTTATACATTCCCGTCTTTTAAACTCCAGCTTTCCATATGTGACTCTAAGCTTCTCCTTTCCACCACATTCACACACCATTCAGCACTGTTAGTTATTCTCACAATAATTAACATGCTACTGTCACCTCTGTCCATTTCCAAATATGTTCAACCTAGTTAAACACTCGGCTCATAATAAGCAACCGCTCCCCATTTTTTAGCCTTGCTCTAAATCCTGGTAACTTATATTTCATGTCTATGAGTTTATGTATTCTAATTAGTTCATATCAGTGAAACCAAACAACATTTGTCCTTATGTGTCTGACTTATTTCACTCAATATAGTGCCCTCAAAGTTTGTTCATCAACTATTTTTTGTTTGTTTGTTTTTAAGATGGTTTTGTTCACATACCATACATTCCATCCTAAGTAAACAATCAACAGTTCCCTGTATAATCACATATCTATGCATTCACCACCATCACCACTATCTATATAAGGACATTTCCATTTCTTCCACAAAGGAGGAGGAAGAGTCAAGGAAGGTAGAGAGACAAACAAGAAAGAAAAATAGAAAAATAAAAAAATAAAAATGACAGCTAAAAAGCAACAAAAGGAAAGAAAGAATTAAACTAAAGTAGAATGAGTCAGACAACATCACCAATGCCAAGAGTCCCATACCCCTCCTTCATGCCCCCTCTTATAGGAATTTAGCTTTGGTATATTGCCTGTGTTACATTAAAGGAACCATAGTACAATGTTTGTGTAACTATAGTCTCTAGTTTGCATTGACTATTTTTTCCCAAATACCACCCCATTTTTAACACCTTGCAAGGTTGACATTCATTTGTTCTCCCTCATGTAAAAACTTATTTGTACCTTTTCTCACAATTGTTGAGCACTCTATGTTTCACTGAGTTATACAGTCCCAGTCTTTATCTTTCCTCTTTCCTTCTGGTGTCCCACATGCTCCTAACCTTCCTCTTGTAACCATATTCACAGTCATCTTTGTTCAGTGTACTTACATTGCTGTGCTACCATCACCCAAAATTGTGTTCCAAACCTCTCATTCCTGTCTTTTCCTATCTGTCTGTAGTGCCCCCTTTAGTATTTCTGTAGAACAGGTATCTTTCACAAACTCTCTCATTGTCTGTTTGTCAGGGAATATTTTAACCTCTCCCTCATATTTGAAGGACAGTTTTGCCAGATATAGGGTTATTGATTGGTGGTTTTTCTCTTTCAGTATCTAAAATACATTGCACCACTTCCTTCTTGCCTCCATGGTTTCTGCTGAGAAATCTGCAAATAGTCTTATCAAGCTTCCTTTGTATGTGATGGGTCACTTTTCTCTTGCTGCTTTCAGGATTTTCTCTTTGTCTTTGATGTTTGATAATCTGATTATTAAGTATCTTGGTGTAAGTCTATTCTGATCTATTCTGTTTGGAGTTTGCTGCACTTCTTGATTCTGTGATTTTATGTCTTTCATAAGAGATGGGAATTTTTCAGTGATTATTTCCTCTATTATTGCTTCTGCCCCTTTTCCCTTCTTTCCTCCTTCTGGAACACCCATGACATGTACATTCTTGCATTTTGTATTGTCATTCAATTCCTGGAGATGTTGCTCATATTTTTCCATTCTTTTCTCTATTTGTTCTTTTGTGTATGTAATTTCAGGTATATTGTTCTCCAGTTCCTGGGTGTTTTTTTCTGCCTCTTGAGATCTGCTGTTGTATGTCTCCATGGTGTTTTTCATCTCCTGTTTTGTGCCTTTCATTTCCATAGATTCTGCCAGTTTTTTCAAACTTTTGATTTCTACCTCATGTTCCCCCAGTATTTTCTTTATATCCTTCATCTCTTTTGCCATATCTTCCTTGAACTCGATTTGGTTTTTTATTTGATTTAGCGTATTTCTTTGAAAATCTTTAATTGTTTCATTAAAGTGAAACAATATCTCAACTGTATCTTGACTGAGATGTAAGTTTGTTCCTTTGACTGGGCCATATCTCCGCCCTTCCCCATGTAGTTTGTAGTCCTCTGTTGTCTAGGCACCTGGCTTCCCCAGTTAACCCAATCAGATTTTCCCAGACCAGAACAGGTTCAGATCTCAGAATGCGGTTATATTCAGTTTCAAGTTTCCCTGAGGGTATATCTTAGAAGATCAACAGACTTTCCTGTGAGTTCTCTAGCTGCTTTGCTTTCCCTAACCTGCCCAGCAGGTGGCACCCATCAGTCTGTCATTCCCGACAGGTTTAAGGAGGTGTGGCCCCTTTAGTTCTGTTTTGGCTGCTTTCCCCCAGGCTCTGGGGTCTGGTTCTGAATGGAAGGTGGATGGTAGAGCTGGGCCCCACCTCCTTCCTTTTAGGGAAGATACACCCCCTAGGGAGTTATCTTCTGCATTTTAATTGTTCTTTGTCTCTCTGACTCTTTTATCTCAACCCTGTCTGTGTCAGAGAACTGGGAGCTGAAAATGGCTGAGGCTGTCTCACTGAGCCACTCAGGTTGAAAGAGAGAAAAAAGGCTCTTTAAGGTCAGTCATCACTAAAAGCCTCTGTCTGCTTGTTATTTTTGTAGCTTGTATTCAGCAGTCCACATTTGTCAATTAAAACCCCAGTTGGAGCTGAGCTGAGCTATATTCGCTTGTTCCAGGATGCTGGTCTCTCCCACAGTGAGGTTTTGCAGCTCAGCCTGCCATGGGGGGAGGGTGCCCCTAGCATGGTTCTGCAGTTTCTACTTACAGATTTTATGCTGCAATCTCAGCCACTCAACCCAATCCAGGCTGGTGCATGATGTGTAGAAAGTCACGGTTGTCCCCCAGCAGTTATTCCAGATCATTTACTAGTTGTTCCTGGTTTCTTAGTTGCTCCAGGGGACTAACTAAACTCCACTCCTCTCTATGCCACCATCTTGCCTCTCCTCTTGATTTGTTTTTAAAAGGTTCTTGGGCGAAGGCCTTTTCTTTTTGTTTCTAAGGTATAGAAACATTTCTTGATGCTGAAGGAGTCCAGCTGCCAGGGTGAAAACCTCAGGAAAGACAGCAGACTACAATTTGGTGAGACCACTACAGGTTGAAGCTGAAAAGTGTGTGAACGAATGAAGGAAGAGGAGATGTTCTGGCACACATTTTGGAAACAAGAGAAAGCAGATTTGGTTAGAATTTTAATCCCTCTGTGGGGGGAAAGGGACTGACATAGCAGAGTTCCAAGGGGAATGGGAAGGTTGTGTTAAATTTTAGAAGTTATAGCAATTTTCTTGGATTTCATTCATTAATTCATTGACCAAGTAGTTATTGATTGCCTAAGTTGTGTTAGGAGATAGAATTAAATGTTCTTTATCTGGTGCACACATTATAACTCGATTTGGCAAGTTTGGTTTAGATGACAATAGAGACCCTAATTTGAAATACAAAACAAATCAGAGGGATCATCTTTGTCTCATGTGCAGCATGGTCTTCAAGTAAACCCCACTGAAATAACATCTGGATGGAGTTTTGCAGTTCTGGGGGCAATGCCAATGAGAGATTCATGAAAAGACTGAATTACTCATGTCATTGGTCCCAGGTGAGACAAATGAGCAGTGCCTAAGAAATGTGGCCTTGTGGAATTACAGCAGGACTTTTCATATTCTCTGCTGATTTCCTCCTTTGAGAGGGACAGTTCTTTTCCTAATTGCCCAGCAGCCTGGCTGAAAGACCACTGGCAATCCTTGAAGAAGGATAGTGCTTGCAGGAGTCCTAGGGCTGCCTCCACCCCAACCCCCTTTCTGGTCAGCGGTAGATAAAGAATGAAATGGATTCCAAAGACACATATTGGGCCCCCTCCCCATGTTGTGCTATGAGATGGTGTTTCTCTTGGGAGGAGTAATTAGTTTGAAAATAGACCAGGACTAGGGCAAGCACTCTTGAGAATGCTTCTGGGCCCCTTCTCCTCCACTTGGTGCTTTCTCTGCTGGCTCTCTGCTCCCCTGAGTCAATTCCACAAGGTGAAGAGGGACCCAGGGTGGAGCCCAGGTCATAAGAGGTTAGGGTCTGCTCCAGTCAGGACAATAGGAGTCCTTGAGTTCTCCCACAAGATACCCTCTGCTCATCAGGTTCAACCTTTTTCAGGAGTTTGGACCAAAGCTCTAACTAACAATAAAATGCGTGCACTTACCTGCTGTGTCTTCTGTGTAGTGTGTATCTTGGGGCAGGTTTGCTCAGAGGTGACAGCTTACATCTTCATCTCACCTACGTCCCACTGAAGTGAGAGAAAGCTCAATCACATTCACTTGGGGGAAAGGGCTTCTCTTCCCACTGGTTACCCAAGGTGGGGGGGTCTCCTTGGAGCCTTCAGCTCATCACATTTGCCACTGCTACCCTCACTGTCCAGGTATACATGGTCCCTTGAAAGTGGACATCTCTACTGCTCCATGGCCAGTGGAGCATGTGGGTCTCTGTCCAGATTGGTAGCCCTAAAGCTTGAGGTTGTGCCTCCCTACATGCAACAAGAAGCCATTTCCCTGAGGCCCTCTCTCCGTGAGGTCTCCCAAGGTCCCATGAGTAGAAATTTCCCTCCTAGCCTTCTGCCCTCCAAGGCACTCTCCCCTCTCTCCCATGTATAATCCCATCAAGGTGATCAGGATTCTGAAATACAGCTGGGCTGAAGACTCTTGACTAAGAAGACAAATGTTCCATGAGGTAAAGGATTTTGGAGACTGGCTACCTGCTTCTTACAACAACAGGGATGGGACAGAGGGGAAAAGTGTTCCTGCCTCAGCAGCATTCTTTCCTCCCTTAGAGTCATAATTGCTATGAGGGCCGTAGTTACACAGGAGGGGAACTTGGGAGAGAAGGGGCCATCAGGGATGTCAAAACCAAAGATTTTTCTGGGTTGAGGGAAGGTTTTGTGAGACTGTTGTGTGTGCTGATAGTTTGCTGAAATTTTGATTGTTATGTAACATTTTTATTTCTATTTTCTTTTTTATTTTAATGCAATGTTATTCACATATATTCACAAACCGCACAATCCATCCAAAATTATACTACATTTTAATCCGGCTGTTCTCAGTGTGTGGTTCCTGGGCCAGCAGCATCAGGGATCGCCTAGGAACTTGTTAGAAATGTGAATTCTCAGGGCCTATCTCAGAGTTTCAGAATCTCAAGTTTTTGGGGGTGGAGAGGGAGCAGCACGTGTTTCTGATTCACGCTGAAGGTTGAAGTCCTTTGCTTTAATTCATAGCCTAATGTGAACAAACAACCTAGATCTCACCGAGGTTGGTTCAGATGGGGCTTGGCAGTACACTCGGCTGTCCAGAGGCAGTCTGTAGAGCTGCAGGAATGCAAACACATCCCTGTGCAAGGCTTTTTTTTTTTTTAAACCTTTGCACATTTTTATTACTCCAAAATAGATAAGTAAGTAAATAGAAACAAGAATAATAATACAATACAAGAACACCCAAAACATCCCATCCACCCATACCCTTTGTTATTTATTTAATTTTTTTATAATTAAATTTGGCTTTATTAAGATGTATTCACATACCATACAGTCATCCATGGTGTAAAATCAACTGTTCCAAGTACCATCATATAGTTGTGCATTCATCACCCCAATCTATTTTTGAACATTTTCTTTAACACCAGAAAAAATAGGAATAAAAAATGAAAGAAAAAAACAACACCCAAATCATCCCCCCCCATCCCACCCTATTTTTCATTTAGTTTTCGTCCCTATTTTTTTACTCATCCATGCATACACTGGATAAAGGGAGTGTGATCCACAGAGCTTTCACAATCACACTGTCACCCGTTGTAAGCTACATTGTTATACAGTTGTCTTCATGAGTCAAGGAGGTAGGTGATGGAACCCTGAAGCTTCTCATTCTGATGTCTTGATTGTCTCCAGGGTCCCCAGGTGATTTCTTTTAAAGTCTTTTTTTACTCTAGTGCTGTTCTCATTCACTTCTTACCCTTCAACCCCCTGTTAAAGATATGGTTAGTTTTTTTGTTTTTTTTTTTTTGTTTGTTTTTTTTAAATTAAATTCAGTTTTATTGAAATACATTCACACACCATACAATCATCCATGATATACAATCCACTGTCCACAGTATGATAACAGTTATGCATTCATCACCACAATCTATCTCTGAACATTTTCCTTACATCAGAAAGAACCACAACAAGAATAAAAAATAAAAGTGAAAAAAAAACACCCAAATCATCCCCATCCCACCCCATTTGTCCTTTAGTTTTTGTCCCCATTCCTCCACTCATCCATACACTAGATAAAGGGGGCGTGATCCACAAGGTCTTCACAATCACACTGTCACCCCTTGTACTCTACATTATTATATAATTGTCTTCAGGAGTCCAGACTGCTGGGTTAGAGTTTGGTAGTTTCAGGTATTTAGTTCTAGCTATTCCAGTACATTAAAGCCTAAGAGGTGTTATCTATATAGTGCATAAGAATGCCTGTGCAAGGCTTTTATGTCACTGAATGGGATTACTCAGTATTTCGAGACTGACTTTTCACAGCAGTTCGCATGTTTTGTTGGCTCTCAATTCTCCCATTGCTAGGGTCTGACACAGGCCAGTGAAGGCAGTAAGTTACCTGTGGGAGGAGCCTTGGCTTTAGAGCCCGAGGGACCTAGGTCTGAATACTTGCTCTGACATTTGCTAGCTCTGTGACCTCAAATTACTTTCTTTCTTCTCAAGCAAGTGTTGGTTCCTTTCCCCTTCCCGTCAGGGTTAGTTCTGTGATGATGGAGTAATGGGTTTAAGGGATTTTAATGGTAAGAGCTACTATAGAGTGCCAATATGTGCTTCACACTTTTAGGCCATTATCCCTTTTGTTGCCAATGACAGCTCTGTAAGGTGTAGATATCAAAGATGCCCCTATTGGAAGAGATGTCTATTTGGTGCAGGATCTATATTTTCTAAACATTATAACTACAGTCAGCTTGTTCAAACACAATTACATGGAACTTTGAATAGGAAGTGAGATATTGTACATTAGTAGAGGTTAGAGTGAAATAGTGACACATCCCAAAGTAATTTGGGCACAGAGTAAAAACATATTTGCAGGGACCCCTGAGGAGCTGGGGGAAAATGTGGAAGTGTTGGACTTCCTCACCTGGAGTGATGCTGATGTTGTCACAAACATTAGGACGAGGGGTTTGATGAGCCAAGCCCTCTATCATGGGACTTGCCCTTATGAAACTTGTTACTGCAAAGGAGAGGCTAAACCTGCTTATAATTGTACCTAAGATTGTCCCCCTGAGTACCTCTTTGTTGCTCCCATGTGGCCCTCTCTCTCTAGCTAACCCAACTTGGCGGGTGAACTCACTGCCCTCCCCTCTACATGGGACCTGACTCCCAGGGGTGCAAATCTCCCCAGCAACATAGGCTATGATTCCTGGGGATGAATCTGGACCCGGCATCGTGGGATTGAGAATATCTTCTTGACCTAAAGGGGGATGCAAAATGAGATGAAATACTTTCAGTGGCTGAGAGATGTCAAATGGAGTTGAGAGGTCACTCTGGTGGACATTCTTATGCACTATGTAGATAACACCTCTTAGGTTTTAATGTATTGGAATAGTTAGAAGTAAATACCTGAAACTACCAAACTCCTACCCAGTAGTCTGGACTCTTGAAGATGACTGTATAACAACGTAGCTTACAAGGGGTGACAGTGTGATTGTGAAAACCTTGTGGATTGCACTCCCTTTATTTGGTGTATGGATGGATGAGTAGAAAAATGGGGACAAAAACTAAATGAAAAATAGGGTGGGATGAGTGGGATGATTTGGGTGTTCTTTTTTTACTCTTATTTTTTATTCTTATTTTTATCCTTTCTGGTGTAAGGAAAATATTCAAAAATAGATTGGGGTGATGAATGTATAACTATATGATGGTACTGTGAACAGCTGATTGTACACCATGGATGATTGTATGGTCTGTGAATATATTTCAGTAAAACTGAATTTAATTAAAAAAAGATGCCCCTATTAATAGTTATTCATGAAAGGTCTTTTTTACTCCTATTTTACAGAAGCAGCAACCCAATAGCTTATCCAAGTCATTCATTTGGGAGTTGGAGAAGCCTGCGTTCATGCTCCAATCTGCCTCACACCCCAAACTAGGATCTGTTTCCTCTGTATCACACCGCTTTTACCTTATACCTTACCATGTAGTCGCAGTTAACACAGACTGTTGGTACCTGGACTCACTGAATTGAGTAAAATAGGATTTTTAATCATAGATGCAGTGTGGTGGAGAGGGAAGAGGGTGTAGGTGGCATGAGAGTCAGACTTGGTCAACGTGGACAGTGTTAAGGCTGGAAAAGAGGGTGGTGGAAGAACGAGGGCAATGTGGGCATTGTTCCTAAGTGAACCCTGCAGAGACAGAGACACTGGATGCTGCAGACCATTTGCTGGTTGCTAACATGACCACAGACATAGGGGACTGGTGGTTTGATGGGTTGAGCCCTCTACCATAAGTTTGACCCTTGGGAAGATGGTTGCTGCAAAGGAGAGGCTAGGCCTCCCTATATTTGTGCCTAAGAGTCTCCTCCTGAATGCCTCTTTGTTGCTCAGATGTGGCCCTCTCTCTCTGGCTAAGCCAACTTGAAAGGTGAAATCACTGCCCTCCCCCCTACGTGGGATCAGACACCCAGGGGAGTGAATCTCCCTGACAACATGAAATATGACTCCCGGGGAGGAATGTAGACCTGGCATCGTGGGACGGAGAACATCTTCTTGACCAAAAGGGGGATGTGAAAGGAAATGAAATAAGCTTCAGTGGCAGAGAGATTCCAAAAGGAGCCGAGAGGTCACTCTGGTGGGCACTCTTATGCACACTTTAGACAACCCTTTTTAGGTTCTAAAGAACTGGGGTAGCTGGTGGTAGATACCTGAAACTATCAAACTACAACCCAGAACCCATGAATCTCGAAGACAGTTGTATAAAAATGTAGCTTATGAGGGGTGACAATGGGATTGGGAAAGCCATAAGGACCACACTCCACTTTGTCTAGTTTATGGATGGATGAGTAGAAAAATAGGGGAAGGAAACAGACAGACAAAGGTACCCAGTGTTCTTTTTTACTTCAATTGCTCTTTTTCACTCTAATTATTATTCTTGTTATTTTTGTGTGTGTGCTAATGAAGGTGTCAGGGATTGATTTGGGTGATGAATGTACCACTATGTAATAGTACTGTAAACAATCGAAAGTACGATTTGTTTTGTATGACTGCGTGGTATGTGAATATATCTCAATAAAATGAAGATTAAAAAAAAAAAAAAAGAACACCCAAATCATCACCCCCATCCCACTGTATTTTTCATTATAATAAATGAACCTGAGTCCGTACAAGGCAAAAATGACAAACAGGCATATTTCAGCTGAGATTTGTTTCATGATGGTGGTCTCACATTAAGTGTTGGTGTGTTTGGGGCCTCCTACTCTCTCTCTCAATTTTCTACCATTTTCTTCTTTGGCCTTCAGACCAAACAAGCCTCAAGGACTGTACAGACTAGAATGCTCTTCTGCAGTACTTCATGGCTGGTTCCCTCATCTTTGCTCAAATGCCAAGCTCATCAGGAACTCCCTTACCACTACCCCTCAGGCTCTCCCTATTCCCTTACTCTGCTGTATGTTTTTCCATGGCACAAATCAACATCTGACATACTAGATATTTATTATTTGGTTATTATATAATATTGATTTTATCTATTATTACTAGAATGTAAATTGCACAAGGGCAGGGACTTTGTTTTGTTACTGCTGTATTACTAACACCTTAGCAGAGTGCCTATTCAGTAAATATTTGTTCAATGAAAAAAAAATTATTTAGGTAATGGAACAAAATTTTGGTAAAACATTAATTTTAATAGGCCCTGAGTAAAAGAAAATCTCATTCTGTAAGTCGTTTTGATCTGATCTTTTTGCCTGATGTACACTGAAGAAAGTAATAAAAATATTTCTGGAGGAAGGAAAAGGGTATTTGTGGAAGAGTTTAATAATCACAGTAGCAGTAAATATTTCTGAAGATTAAAAACAATTTCACAGTTGCTGATATATCAATGAGTTTCATGTAGATTAAACAATAACTGTTAATTTTTAAATTTCTGTTCATTTAGGAAGTTTCCAAATTCAATTTTCATTGAGAGAGTTGGAAAGCTGAGACATACATTTACAACAAAATATAAAACAAAGACTCCTCTTAAAAAACAATTTAAAAAAAACCAATTGTATTCTGGAGTAGTGAAAATGTTCTAAAATTGATCATAGGGATATATGCACAACTATGTGATGATACTATGAGCCAGTGATTGTATACTTCAGATGGTTTGTATGGTGTGTGAATATATCTCAATAAAATTGCATTTAAAAAAAAAAAAACAACTGTATCAAAATTTCTCTTTGGAAGAATCAGTGTTAAGGAATGCGTGATGCATAAAGTTGGCTACCAGGGGAAAAGAAAAGATGGGTGGGAAGGAAACAAGCCCAAGACAATTTAAAATTACCTACCTAACTAAACAGAGACAAAATGCTATAATCTTAAAAGCAGCCAAGTCTTACAAGAATTCTTCCTGGAAAATAATGCAGGAGACTTTAGATGGTGTTTTACATGTGAGTAAAGTACATTCTTACAACCCAACAAGTAGCTACTTATCAGATTCCTTCTAAAAATGCTCAAAAGTATATTTATCTTCATTGAAATGAAAAGATCATACAAAGAAATAAAACAGGATTTTAAAGTCCCCAGTTCCCTGATGATAAAACTGAGACCCAGAAGTTAAGCAGCTTGACCAAGATCACATGATAGCTAGTAGCCGAGTTGGGAGCAGTGATAACTAGTTGGCAGTCACAATAGCTTAACTGGGTAAATCCAGAAGAGTTTCTGGTTAGATAGCGAAGTTATTGTGTGTGATATACTTAGATGACTGGGAAGCTATCTAGAAATTGCTAAGATTCAAGTATTTTAGGATGATCTAAGAAGAGACAGATTTCTCATAATTCTACTTTGGTTCCCATCAAAAGCTTGATTTGTATGGTGGCAATGTAAAGCAGCTTATCAATAGATATTAAGTATCAGCATCAATTTACAAGTTAAGAAAGTATACAAGGGATAGTCTGAAGCTTTTACTATGGAATAAATATTCTAGATCACTGGTACCCTAATTGATTATGCATCAGGTTCAACTGGAGAGCTTACACACACACGTGGCATATACGCACACCATAAAGGGCCCTACCCAGACCTATGTTAAATTCTCTTGAATAGAGCCTGGAATCTATTTTTATAACAAACTTCCCAGGTGATTCAACATCTATGTATGAGACCACTCTTCCAGATGGTAATACACAGGACATCTTAGAAATTTACTACATCTACATCTAAGAGCATCTAAAAATTTTCCTTTTGAAAGAAACTATTATGTAGCACACAAAATCTTAACTTTAACCAATGGGGGAAAAATGTGAGCAAATTTCCTTAAGAAATAAAAGAATCTTTATTGTTTTTGAAGCAATATGTTGAGCATACGGACAGGCAAATATCTAAAGAGAAATACCATACAGCACTAGCGGTTTAAACATTTGAGAAAAAAACATGGAAAGTACTTACATGGACCAGTTTCTTTATACAAATGCTAACACATAAAAAACATCCTAAACCAAACAGTGTTACTGTCAAGGTGTATGCCTAGTGCAACAAATAAAACCTCAAAAGGTACAAAGAATAAGTGGTTATAGGAAATAATAGTGTAAATAGCAGTATATAAACTGGCCCAAGTAAAACCCAAAAGTATTCACTGAAGTCAGATTTTCTATAAAACAGGGGTTATTAGGGATATTTTAATATGATCAGGTATATAATCTAAGTATAGAAACTTTTAGTAACATTAATTGCCTTAAGCCAGCGCTACCTTCTTGTGCTTCCAATTTTTATTGTTTTTTAAAAAGCCGCAAAGCAGCTTTGTTTTAACTCATGAGAAATATCTAAGGCCCATGTTCTTATGAGCATTAGTCATTCTTATAAGGGTAACAATTTTACACTAAAACACTATTTAAATAAAAAATAATTTTTGAAAATCAGATTTACATTTAGTCTTTAAAAGATGTCTTAACCTGACAATGCAGCTTAATGTAGCTCTAAAAGGGGAGCTAGCCAGAAATCTGATTCTGTGCCAGTAAGGTTTTTAGGTTACTCTAAACAGAGACCAAATTTAAGTGGAAGAAAATATTTATCACTTCAATATAACTTGAAAGACAATTACAGATATATATGCACTTATAGCTGGAATATCAAATTCATTCAACATCAATAATAGCTTAGAACCCAGGTAGCTCCTCATTTTCTAGTGAACAGGGGGAGGGCACATAATCTTCCCCCGCAAGAAAAAAAGAACCACTCACACAAGAATCTTCCATATATAGCTGTACATTGATAGTTTTTCACTCTTTGCTCAGCCAGTCCAATATAATAAAAAAAATCTAGAAGCAGCAAGAAATACTAGATGGATGTGTTAACTATCAAGCTAAAATGTTTTGCTATCTCAAATAAACATTAGGTGGTGCACAGTAAATGGACAATTGGTACATATCTCCAGAGCACAAAACTGAACATAAAAGATAGGAATTAATAATGATTCTACCACAATGAACAATAACAATGTAAGTTTTGATCAGCAGAGAACCATTTAAATGTGACAGCCAAATTAGTGAATGCTGTAGCAATCAATGCAAGCTAGAAACAAAAAAACTTTTTAATGTGCACTACTACTAAGAGAAAACTAAGACTTTTGGGTTAGGTGCAAATTACCTTATAAGGGTAAGGTGCACTTCTTTATGTAGGTTCCACAATATATTGGCATTTCTTTAAGGAAAAAAAAAGGAAAAATCACGCCACCACCAACAAGAATAATGGAAGGCTAAAGAGAAATCTGCATTAATTTTAGTACTGCATCTACAGGTCAATTTACGGGTACAAAGGACTAATGCCCTAAATTGGCATTGCCTAGCAATTATCTCCAAAGCATCTACAAACTGGATTGAAATGCCCAATTGGAATAGTCTTGAGTTTTGAACTTTAAAAGACTGAAATATCCATATTTTTTAAAGGATTAAATAATAAGATTAACACCTATTCTAAAATTTAAAAAACTTCTATATCTTTTGTCATTACAATCACATGAAATATAAATGCATTCAAAAAGCATCAGAAAAGCATTAACTGCTAAGAATATAATGATGCTAGGCCCTGTTGAAATCTACTGGCATCTCTCTCATAGGTCAAGTATGTGGCAATGCCAAAGAAATGAAGTTAACCTGCAAACAAAATCATAAAAAATGCAAAAGAAGCAAGTACAAATTCAGTGTAGAATGTTGTCCCAACTTAACTACATGTAAGAAAAAAAATCACTCTTTAAAAATTTTTTCCTAAAATTATGTATTTCTAGTCAGAAAACACTGAAATGCTAATTTAAGACAATCAAATAGAACCTACAATCCAGGTGATTTTGCACATGCCTTTTGCTACAGAAATAAAAGTTTTAAATCCCTTGGTTGGGCAAACCAAAATCACATGACTAAATTGCAGTTTATAGTTTTGGGATTTTTAAAAAATATGTTTAAGTTTGAAATCCCCAGACCATCCATTCCAGGATCAGGACTACAACTAAATATACCTTAAATTGAATAGTAGCTTATGTTGGAACTTGTACTTGCTTTATTATTTTATAACAGAGATCACATATGGATTAGTGTTACAGAGTCTGATATCCAACATAACTACTTCTTCTGCCAATTAGGTAAGCAATCACTATAACGATAATCAAGCCTGAAAGACCAGCACCAACTATAATTGGTATAAGAATGGTGTCACCATCCAGCAAACACTCCTGGGCTGTAGATAAGAAAAAGTGTGTAACAAATAATGAGTATAAGCAAAAAAAAAAAAAGTCCAAAAGTAAAAGATGTTGATTCAAAAATCAGAAATTTTCTTACAAGATTTACTTTAACTAAAACATGTGTATTTTTACATAAAGCTACAGAAAATTACGGATTATTCTAGGATTAAAATCCCAAAACTTGTTTGTCTTTTCATTCATGTATATGTGTGTGTGTATATACATATATGTATGTACAGATATTCATATATATGAATACACATATTTCATATATATCTATATTTACAACACTATTTATATTATATTGTATATATACATAAATGTGTTTATGTATATGTATTTATCTTCCAAATCCTTTCCAAAATAGGGGTGTTAACTTTATCAGAAATGAAGGAAGCTAATCTAGCCCATATCTGCATAGACATATTAACCTCTCCATGGTAGGGTGAATGTCTTTTGGGAGACTGGGAACAGATCAGGAAGGCAGCATGGGATTAGAACAGTCAGGCTGGCCTTGAAATTCCTTTAGAGCAGGAGTCAGCAAACTACAGCCCCCTGGGCCAAGTCTGGCCCAAGAGCTAAAAATGGTTTTTGCATTTTTAAATGGCTGAAAAAAATCAAAAGAAAACTATTTCATGGCACGTGAATTATATGAAATTAGTATTTCAGTACTCACAAAGTTTTACTGGAACACAGCCGCACTCATTTGTTTATGTGTTGTCTATGACTGTTTTCATGCTACAATGCTGAGCTGAATAGTCGTGAAGAGACAGATTACCTAAATCATTTACTGTCTGGACCTTTACGGAAAAAGTTTGCAGATCCTGTCTTAAGAGTGTATGATAGCAGGGGCTGCAAAAGTCAAGAAACTGGGACCTTTTACTAATTTGAGTGCATTTACTACATTTTTTTAATCAATCTGGTCAAGGCTGGAAGCCCATAGGAGCTATTTTTTCTATTTCTAGAGAGTACTATGATCCAGTAAAATTGAATCAACACACTTTTACCTTACTACAATTTTATTTTCTCCTTCTCTACAGTCAAGTATTACCTGCGTGTTGTATTTATAGGTACCTGCAGCCAAGAACCTAGTTCCACAAATACATTGTGTATTCATTATCAGCATTAAATCTTATATACCCCTTTGGGTGATATTTTTGATTCTATGTACATGAAAACCCAAGTTTCAAATTGCAAGAACACTCATCTCTATTATAGCTGACTAGGTAAACAGGCTTGAGTTGAGATTAACATGCAAATGATTTTAAACACAAATCTAGAACTAAAATTAGGTTAATAATACATAGGGGAGCTAGATAATGACTCCAAAAATAAAGCTGTTAAAGGATCAAAATAATTGAAGTACATAAGCAAAACTGACATAAGGGAAAATGAATTCTTGAAAAGTATTTTTAAGTGTGATTAACCTCTCTAGTCACAAGAACCATAGGGTGAAGAGTCCAATTTATCTAAATCTAACGGAGTCAGACTAGGTATTCAGCACTACTGAAAAAGCAGTCAGATGGCTCACAGCACATTTACTTTTAAACAGTTTCCACATTTCTTTCTAAGCCACAGTTAATTGTTAGAAAGTATGTGGACAACCAGAATAGCTCTACTTAAAGAGCTGTGATCCACAAGCCCCCAATTTTAAGTAACGGGTTTAAAACAAGTCAATTAAGGAATTCCTATGTACTTTATTTCATTATGTAAATTCTAATCCTGAAATGCCAAATATATCTTTCACATTCATATAAAAACACTGTAATGTACCTTTCAATAAGCGTTTCATTCAAAAATCTGACAAATACTATCATTAGTCCTAAGTAGATCTTCAAAAAGGCCCATTAACACTGGCACATGCTTTTTAAAACTCTCCAGATCATTTTGGCTAGCAAAAATATAGTTCATGAAATTGGAGGCTTTGCTACCACTCTATCATTAGTCTTAACAAAATAAGACCAAACTGCTTTCAGTAAGTTCTGAAAATGTTTCAGCAAGAAAATGGCACAAGTAAGGCAGAGGCAGATACTCAAAGCTGCGGCTCAAATGTTGTCCTCACCATGAACTAAAACCTAGAGGGAGCATATGTAAAGCTCACTTAAAGCTAACATCAGGCTTCAGCTTTAATATCTTTGTTGCAAATGGTTTGGGGATCACAAAAATACCATTCTGAGCAAAATGATGAGCCAGATTTAACTATTATCTGTCGACATAAAGGAATAGTTACAGAACTTGTCCAAGGCTATGAAAACTCTACAATAGAGTTGAGAGGTGAATTCATATTACTCTATTTCAATATTTAAATTTCTGTGACTCAAAGGAAAAGCTACCTTATCAGTAAACATAAGAACAGAAATTATTAATTAAATGAGTAAATTATTAGTATAATAAAATGTGCTTGATTCTTACCTGTAGAATACTTTCCTTCCGTCACATTGAAAGGCTGAACCCTTAGATCAAAGGTATTTATCTGAAATGTTCCAGACACTGAAACAGTCTGCTCTTTGTTGCACATATAAGAACTTCCCAGGGGGGCATCCCAGTAGCTAAGGTTGTGGTTTGTGATGCTGAGAACTTTAAAGAGAGAAACAAGTTAATAACTTCCTCTAAACATCAAAAATGAGACAGATCTCAGGATTTCTGAGTGACGTATAAGAGCTTAGGGTCTATCTACAAAGAGCAATTCACTAGGCTTTATCGTTCTACAGATGTTTCTATAGTCTAAAATCAGTCACATCCTTAACAATTATAACAATTATCCACCATACTTCGAAAAGATGGGATAATGCAAAAGATAGAACACTACATTTCTACGTTACTGATTTTAAGTTGTGGTCAAGACACAATACTTTTACATAAAGTCATAATAAAATCCATAAATAAGGCACTACTTGATAACAAGACAATTATGGTTTCTATTTTTTCAGTTTAGCCTACATTTCTCCCCCACCCAACCCCAGTCAATGCTTTGCTTACCAAAGACATTTACCAGATTCAAGCTGACATTCACTTCCTTCAGATAAAACCGGTTTTCATTTTTCTGTTTGAAAAAGAGCTTCCAGTTAATCATCATATCACAACTGCCTAACATCTATAGAAGAAAAGCAATCTAATGTTATTACACAGAATATGAGGCCATGGATTAGATCTAAACCAGTAGAATAAACAGCAACTAAGTAAAGGATAACTCAATCTATGACAGAAACCCTTTTCCTCTGCATTTAGTTTCCAATTTTCAAACCATGGTTGTAGTTATGTGGTTCTTGGACACTCTAATTCATTCCCTCAGTTTTATTCCTCCTGTCACTTGCTGAACCCTTATTACCTCCAGCCTGGATCAAAATAGTCTCTTAACTGGTCTCCCTACCTTTTAGTCTCTCCAGCTCTAATCTCTCCTTCTCACTTCTGTTATCTTTCTGAAGCACTCATCTGATCAGCCAGTCATTCTAATTATCTGAGTGCTTACTATGTACAAGGTAACATGTCTAAGTGCTTCAGAGAGCTACCAAGATGAATCAGACTTGGATCCTGCCCCCACCATGTTTGCAGTCTGCCAGGGAAGATACTGTACATAAATATATAGCCATAAAAAAGAAGAAAGTGACAAGTTATGAAAATTCACAGTAGAGAAACTACTTTCAACTAGGGGAGGAGCAAAAATAACACAAGCTTAGGGATGGGACTTTTGACCTGAGTGGGATTTAGTTAGGAAACGAGCAGAAAAGGGACATTACAGTAGGCAACAACATGAACAAAGGCAGAGTCAGAAAATACGCATAATCACAAGGATGCTAGCAGTTATTGAGAATTTACTAAACACCAAGCAATGATTTTAAAGCTTTACACATGTAATCATTGAATTATTATAATATTCCTATGCCAAAGCATAGAGATACTTCTCCCAAGCTATAGTTAGTACACAGTGAGCTGGGACTTGAACCGAGGGAGTCTGGCTGCAAAACCCTATGTACTGGTTACCACTAGGCTCTTTTGTCTTATAGGATGTGGATAGTGGACAGTGTGAGGGAAGTTTAAGATTCATGAAGATAGGGAAGAAGCAAACCCACAAACTGCTTAGGTGGTGCTTGTAACCCAGCTGACGGGTGTGTCCTTAGCTGTGATTCTTAGTAGACAGATGCTATAATGAAGCTGTGTTTATTTATTATGCCCTGTCCAGCATATATTAATGATAATAACTATTGCTTATTAAGAACCTAGTGAGTGGCAGTTTTACATTATTTATTTCATTTAATACTTATAGTGACTCTGTGGGGACAGAACCATTATTATCCCCATTGCATTGATGAAGAACCTGAGGCTCATAGAGGTTAAATAATTTAGTCCTAGTAAGAGGCAGATCTCTGGTGTGCGTAACAATGTGCTAAAATGTAAGAATAATCATAAATATTCTTCTATGCTATTCTTGTAAAAATGGGGGCAATAATTACCTGCTAGATAGATTTGTTATAACACCCAAAACATGTACTTTTTAACAATAAAGAAATGTAACTACCACCACCAACCTCAAAAAAGGTTCATGAAGAGGGAGAAAAGGAAACAAAGGCTGAGGATGTAGATTACATTGGAAGCATGGTGTGTGTGTGGTGGAGGTTGAGGGGGGGGCTTGAACCACCCTAGAGTTTAGATGTTATCTTGCAGGCAACTCAAATTCACCAAAGATTTCTGAGGAAGAGCTATGATTTAGGAAGATTAAAGCTGAGGCACAAGAAGGCCGGGGGAGGGAGGGAAGAGGGAAAGGAGAAGAGGGACTCCTCAGCAGGTTGTTTCAATAATCCAGGCAAGAGGTTGTTTAGGCTACAACCCAGGCAGAGGCAATGGGAAATGAAAATAAGGGTAGGGGAATCCAAGACGGCAGATTAGGAGAGACAGAGCAAAATACTTCTCCATGAAAGACACCAGATAAAAGACAGAAAGTGTTCCAGAATAGCAGTTCCAGGGTTCTACTGGCTGGACAAGGTCTGCTACATCCACAGTGACTGTGCATTTGGTGAAACTGAGAGTCTGCGTTCAGAATCGAGTGAGCTTTTGAGGCTGCTGGGGAAACAGCAGCCAAGCCACCCTGAGGTGGGGAGAAACCTGGGGTCAGCATCTGGAAATGGGTTAAAAACCTGGAAAGTGGCTACAGATCTGGCAGAGAGAGCCATGCAGTCAAAGGTGGTGGTGAGTGCCTTCCACACCCCGGGAACCCGCCTTAGTATCTCATGTGGATGATAGCCTTTTGCACTTCCACAGCTAATTGTCCCAGAGATAGCAACAGGCTGCTGCAACAGGCGAGGGACTGGGGAAGTAGGAAGTTACCACACCTTGTACAGCCATGTTTTCAGCGGGCTGGGAGATGCCCTGATGTGGTGCCACAGCCAAGAGCTTCCCCTGGGGATTCCGATCACCTGTGACATTGTGCAGTCTTCCTCTGTGGAGGCCCATGGAGTGCACAGCTTAGACGCAGAGTCCCGCACAGAAGTGCCAGGAACCCTACACCAATCCCAGCGATTTGTGGACCCATGGCAAAGAAAGACTGTGGAGAATCTGAGCTGAAGGGTCGGACTTGTGTCGCAGCCTCAGGAACAGCTGGGAGTTCTGGATCTTAAAGCTGTCTTCCCTGCCTAACTGCACAGGGCACACCCCGCACCCTCAGGGTTGGCAGTCCCAACTGCACACAGAAAATCCGTGCACTGAGTGGACCCCCACAAGGTTTGGACCCCCACTTGCTGCACAGACGAATGTGGGAAGAGCTGGCCTGAGGGTAACAGGTGGCTCAGGGGTGCCATCTCCTGGTAGGTCAGGGTAGGTGCATGCCACCAAGTTGTAGCTCTGTCAAATTATGGATAATTGTTCAAAGAAGCCTGCATATCCTATGTACTAGTTTGGATGTTTTATGTCCCCCAAAACTCCATGTTATTTGATGCAATCTTGTGGGGACAGACATATTTAGTCTTGATTAGGTTGGAATCCTTTGATTGAGTATTTCCATGGAGGTGTGACTCAATCAACTGTGGGCAAGACCTTTGATTGGATAACTTCCATGGAGGAGTTACCCCATCCATTCAGGGTGGGTCTTAATTAAATCACTGGAGCCATATAAAAGTGTTCAGAGATAGAAGGAGGTACTGCAGCCAAGACAGACACTTTGAAGAATGCATAGGAGCTGCAAGTGGAGCTGGAACACAACATGGGATCAGCAGGTGCCAGCCATGTGCCTTCCCAGCTAACAGAGGTTTTCTGGATGCCACTGGCCTTCCTTCGGTGAAGGTATACTTCTGTTGTTGCCTTCATTTGGACATTTTCATGGCCTGCAGGCTGTAACTTGTAAACAAATAAACCCGCTTATAAAAGCCAATCCATTTCTGGTATTTTGCATAACGGAAGCATTAGCAAACTGGAACATCCTAAAAGAACCCTATCAAGATAAGCAAATGCCAAGAGACCAAAATCAACAGAAAATTCTAAAGCATATGAAGAAGCCAGAAGATACGAATAACCCAAATGCCCAAATCAAAATACCAGAGGAGACACAGAACTTGTAGGAATTAATCAAAGAAGTACTCACAAACAAGATCATGGATCAAGATATAAACAACATGAAGAAGACCCTAGAAGAGTATAAAGAAGATTTTGCAAGAGTAAATAAAAACAGATGAGCTTATGAAAATAAAAGAAACTGATGGTCAAATTAAAAAGATCCTGGAAACACACAGCAGCAGACAGAACAAATAAGCTAATAACAAATAAGCAGCAGACAGAACAAAAAAGCAGAACAAATAAGCAAACTTGAAGACAATGTTCTAGAGAGTAAAAGTACAAAAGAATGAACGGAGAAAAATTAGGAAAATTTGAAATGAATCTCAGGGATATGATGGACAACACGAAACACACAAATATAAGAATCATTGGTGTTCCAGAAGGGGAAGAGAAGGTTAAAGGTCTAGGAAGCATATTCAAAGACATTGTTGGGGAAACTTCCCAACACTTCCAAACAACATCAATATGCAAATCATAGATGCCCAACGAACTCCAAACAGAATAAATCCAAATAAACCCACTTTGAGACATACTCTGATCAGACTGTCAAATGCTGAAGAGAAGGAGCAAGTTCTGAAAGCAGCAAGAGAGAAGCAATTCACCACATACAAGGGAAACAACTTAAGACTAAGTAGTGACTACTCGGCGGCCACCATGGAGGCGAGAAGGCAGTGGCATGACATATTTAAAATTCTGAGAGAGAAAACTTGCTAACCAAGAATTCCTTATCCAGCAAAGCTCTCCTTCAAATTCGAGGGAGAGCTTAAAATCTTCACAGACAAACAAATGCTGAGAGAATTTGCTAGCAAGAGACCTGCCCTACAAGAGACCTGCCCTACAAGAGATACTAAAGGGAGCCCTGCTAGCATAGAAAAAAAGAAACAAGAGAGAGGTATGGAAAAGGGATCAGAACTAAAGAGTTTTAGTAAGGGTACATTAAAGAAAATAAAGAGAGAGAGGGAAAAATAATCTGACAAATAAAAACCAAAGGATATGATGGCTGATTCTAGAAATGCCTTCACAGTAATAACACTGAATGTGAATGGATTAAACTCCCCAATTAATAGATATAGATTGGCAGAATGGATTAAAAATATGAACCATCAATATGTTGCATACAAGAGACTCATCTTAGACACAGGGACACAAAGAAACTGAAAGTGAAAGGATGGAAAAAATATTTCATGCAAGCTACAGCCAAAAGAAAGCAGAAATAGCAATATTAATCAAAGATAAAATAGACTTTCAATGCAAGCATGTTATAAGAGACAAACAAGGTCACTAAATACTAATAAAAAGGACAATTCAACAAGAAGTAACAATCATAAATGTCTACGTACCAAATCAAGGTGCACTAAAGTATATGAGACAAACACTGGCAAACTGAAGAAGCAATATATGTTTCCACAATAACTGTGGAAAACTTCAATACATCACTCTCTCCTATAGATAGATCAACCAGAGGACAAATAAGGAAAGTGAAAACCTAAACAATGTGATAAATGAATTTGACTTCACAGACATTACATCCCAAATCACCAGGATACACATTCTTCTCTAGTGCTCACAGAACTTTCTCCAGAATAGATCATATGCTGGGCCATAAAACAAGCCTCAATAAATTTAAAAATATTGAAATTATTCAAACTATATTCTCTGATCACAATGGAATACAACTAGAAGTCAACAACCATCAGAGATTTAGAACATTAACAAACAGGTGGAGGCTGAACAACACACTCCTTAACAATCAGTGGGTTAAAGAAGAAATACCAACAGAAATTGCTAAATATCCAGAGACGAATGAAAACGAGAACACAACATATCAAAACTTATGGGATGCAGGGAAGGCAGTATTGAAGGGGAAATTTATAGCTCTAAATGCATACATTAAAAAGGAAGAAAGAGCTAAAATCAAAGAACAAATGGAACAACTGAAGAAGCTAGAAAACGAACAGCAAAATCATCCTAAACCAAGTAGAAGAAAATAAACAAGGATTAAAGCAGAAATAAATGACACAGATAACAAAAAAACAAGAGAGAATAAATAAAACCAGAAGTTGGTTCTTTGAGAAGATCAACAAGATTGCCAAGCCCCTAGCTAGACTGACAAAATCAAAGAGAGAAGACCCAAATAAACAAAATAATAAATGAGAGAGGCAACATTACTACGGATGCCAGAGAAATTAAAAAAAAAACTTTTAAGAGGATATTATGAACTGTACACCAATAAAGTAGCTAATGTAGAGGAAACGGACAATTTCCTGGAAACATATGAACAACCTAGACTGACCAGAGAAGAAATAGAAGACTTCAACAAACCAATCACAAGCAAAGAGATCCAATCAGTCATCAAAAAGCTTCCCACAAATATAGATGCAGGGCCAGAAGGCTTCACAGGGGAATTCTACCAAATTTTCCAAAAAGAACTGACACCAATCTTACTTAAACTGTTTCAAAACACTGAAGAAAATGGAACACTACCTAACTCATTTTATGAAGCTAACATCACTCTAATACCAAAACCAGGTAAAGATGCTACAAGAAAGGAAAACTACAGGCCTACCTCCCTCACGAACATACACAAAAAAAATTCTCAAAAAAATACTTGCTAATCGAATCCAAAGACACATTAAAAAAATCATACACCATGACCAAGTGGGGTTCATTCCAGGTATGCAAGGATGGTTCAACATAAGAAAATCAATCAATGTAATACAACACATTAAAAAAATCAAAAGGGAAAAATCAAATGATCCTATCAATAGATGCTGAAAAAGCATTGGACAAAATCCGGCATCCTTTTTTTTGATAAAAACACTTCAAATGGTAGGAATTGAAGGAAACTACCTCAATATAATAAAGGGCATATATGAAAAACTCACAGCCAGCATAGTCCTGAATGGTGAGAGACTGAAAGCCTTCCCTCTAAGATCATGAACAGGACAAGGATGCCCACTGTCACCACTGTTATTCAACATTGTGCTGGAAGTGCTAGCCAGGGCAATCCAGCAAGACAAGGAAATAAAAGGCATCCAAATTGGACAGGAAGAAGTAGAAATGTCATTATTTGCAGATGATATGATCTTATATTTGGGAAACCCTGAGAAATCAACAACACAGCTACTTGAGCTAATAAACAAATTTAGCAAAGTAGCAGATACAAGATTTATGCATGAAAGTCAGTAATGTTCCTATACACTGTAAATGACCTAACTGAAGAGACACTCAAAAAAAAGATTCCATTCTCAATGGCAACTAAAAAAAATGAAGTACATAGAAATAAACTTAACCAAGGATGTAAAAGACCTACACGTAGAAAACTACGTAATTTTCCTAAAAGAAATAGAAGGGGACCTAAAAAGATGAAAAAATATTCCGTGTTCATGGAAAAGACGATGTCAGTATGTCAATTCTACCCAAACTCATCTACAGATTCAATGCAATTCCAATCAAAGTCCCAACAACCTACTTTGCAGAACACACCCTGACTTTGAAGCTTATTATAAAGCCACAGTAGTCAAAACAGTATGGTACTGGCACAAAGATAGACATATTGATCAATGGAATCAAATTAAGAATTCGCAGATAGACCCCCTAGATCTACAGTCAACTGATCTTTGATAAGGCAACCTAAACCACTGAACTGGAACAGAACAGTCTATTCAACAAATGGGGTTGGAAGAGCTGGATAACCATATCCAAAATGAGAGGAACTGTACCTCATACCCTACACAAAAATTAACTCAAAATGGATTAAAAACCTCAAAATAAGAGACAGTACCATAAAAACTCCTAGAAGATAATGTAGGGAAACATCTTCAATACCTGGTATTAGGAGGTCACTTCTTAGACCTTACAGCCAAAGCACAAGCAGTGAAAGAAAAAATGCATAAATGGGAACTCCTCAAAAGTAAAAGCTTCTGTACCTCAAGAGAATTTGACAAAAGGGTGAAGAGGCAGCCAACTCAATGGGAAAAAAATATTTGGAAACCATGTATCTGATAAAAGACTGATATCTTGGAGGAGACTGTCAGAACAGTGCACAGATCACACACCCCAGCCCCGGAAGATGGGGAACTGACTCAAATCCCCCACCTCGGATGACATCTCCCTGCTTCATGAGTCTCAGTCTGACCAGGCTAACTTTGGTGACGGGACAGACCTGGATCAAGAGCCGCCGCCGCCATATCAGTATCTGGCATTCAAGGAAAACTGTCATAATACTAGCTGGATACAAGCTTAAGGAACAGACACCTCAAAGTCTAAGTTCCAGTGATAATACGTTAATATATAAAAATGTCGAGGTTTCAACAAAAGGTTAAAAAAATGCAAAGAAAAAGGAAGCAAAGGCCCAGTAAAGCAGAAGACTAAAGCATTAGAAACCATCGGTGACATACCAAAGACGTTTTAAAAAATGGCCCTAAATATGCTCAAAGAGCTAATGGAAAACATGGACAAAGAACTAATGGAAATCAGGAACACAACAGGTGAACACAAAGAGAATATCAGCAAAGAGACAGAAATTCTGAAAAGGAACCAAACACAGCTGAAGACCAGAGTAACAGAAATTTAAAATTCCATAGAGGGATTCAGCAGCAGATGGGCACTGACAGAAGAGAGTCAGTGAACTTGAAGATAAGACAATTGAATGCATTCAGTCACAGGCACACAAAGGGGAAAGAATGAAGAAAAGTGAACAGAGCCTGAGGAACCTGTGGGACATCATCGAGCACACCAATATATGCATTGTGGGCATCCCAGAAGGAAAAGAAAGAAAGGGAAAGGGGCAGAGAGAACATCTAAAGAAATAATGGCTAAAAGTTTCCCAAATTTAATGAAATACATGAATATATACATTCAAGATGCTTGATGAACTCAGAACAGGATAAACCCAAATAAACCCATACTACAGCATATTATAATCAAACTGGAATGCCAAATATGAAGAAAATTCTGAAAACTGCAAAGGAGAAGCAAAGTGCCATGTACAAGGGAGCCTCAATGAGATTAAGTGCCAGTTTCTCATTGGAAACCACAGAGGCAAGAAGGCAATGGGGAGACATATTTAAAGTGCCAAAAGCAGGATAAAAAAATTGCCAGCCAAGAATTCTATATCTGGCAAAACTGTCTTTCAAAAATGAGGAAGAGGGGCAGGGCAAGATGACAGCATAGGGAGGTGTGGGATTTAGTTAATCCTCTGTAACAACTAGTAAATACTCTGGAACAACTGTTGGGGGACATCTGTGACAACAAACATTGTACACCACTCTGGAATGGGTGGTACTGCTGAGATCACAGCATTAGAACTGTAAGTAAAGCTTCCCAAACTGCAGAATTGGCACCCTTCCCCCACTGGCACAACAGGCTGAGTTGGAAGGATTCCCTGTGGGAAAAACAAGTAGTCTACTAGGAGAAAGGGAAGTTAGCGCAATCAAGCTCCAATTGGGGCTTTAATTAATGAATTTGGACTACTGAATACAAGCTACAAGCACAGATAAACCGGGAGCAAGCAGGAAAGGAGCCCAGAAGTTTCTCCTGGCAGAGAGGAGGTGATGCTGACAGAAAAAATACATAAATAAATAACAACAGAGCCTTTTGGAATCTGCTGAGCTCAGAATACTGGAAAAGGGCAGTGTCCCAAGAAAAGGGGCACACAGAACCAGGCACTAACTCTGGTTGTTGATTGGTAACTGGGGGTGGGGGGGCAGGGGCTTGCTCTGAAAATGGGATTTCTTTTTTACTTTTTTTCTCCCATTCTAAGTAGCTAATTAGAGAAAGCTTCAGGCATTTTCAGTTGTCAGTGCTGACCAGGCATGGGTGGAGTTAAGGTAGTTAGAAAGTCAAAGGAGGAACTCAAATGTAGGAGAGAAATCCCTAAAGTGCTTATCTTTCCTAAAAAAAGGGGGGAGGAGGGCCCAGTTTAAGCGCTGCCCTTCCTCAGAGAACTCAGACCCTAGGGCCTGGGGTGGGGGTGGGGGTGAGGGGAAAGAAAAACATTAAGCTTAGCTTCTGACACTCTCAGCCCTTGGAAGGAATGGAGTCTACTGAGAATTAAGGCAACACACCCCTTTACACTGGTGGGAAGCTGCAGGCTGAGAAGCAACACCTGCTGGGCATGATAGGAAAAGCACAACATCTAGAGGCCTCATAGGAAAGTCTAACAGCCTGCTGGGTCTCATCCTCAGGGAAACCTGATATGAATTACATCCTCTTCCTGAGATCTAGGTCCATCTGGTCTGGGGAAATCTGATTGGGTAATCAAGGAAACCTGATGCCTAGACCCAAAAAATTTACAAATCACACTAGAAAAAATGAAGATATGACCCACTCAAAGGAACAAACTTGCACTTCAAGTGAGATACAGGAATTCAAACAACTAATTAAATATCTTCAAACAAATATGCTAAATCAATTCAAGTTGAAGGAAGATATGATGAAAGAGATGAAGAATATAAAGAAGACATTGGGTGAACATAAAGAAGAACTTCAAAGTTTGAAAAAACAATTGGCATAACTTATGGGAATTAAAGGCACAATAGAAGAGATAAAAAACCACACTGGAGACATAACAGCAGATTTGAAGAAGCAGAAGAAAGGATTCAGGAACTAGAGGACAGACATCAGAAATCCTACATATAAAAGAACAGATAGGGAAAAGAATGGAAAACCATGACCAGGATCTCAGGGAATTGAATGACAACATGAAGCGCACGAATATACATGTCATGGGTGTCCCAGAGGAGAAGAGAAGGGAAAAGGGACAGAAAGAATAGAAGAAGAAATCACTGAAAATTTCCCATCTCTACTTAAAGACATAAAATTGCAGATCCAAGAACTGTAGCATACCCCAAGCAGAACAGATCCAAACAGATCTATTCCAATACATGTAACAGATTATCAAATCTCAAAGACAAAGAGAGAATTCTGAAAGCAGCAAAAGAAAATCAATCCATCACATACAAAGGAAGCTTGATAAGACTGTGTGCAGATTTCTCAGTAGAAACCATGGAGACTAGAAGGCAGAAGCATGAAATATTTAAGATACTAGAAGAGAAAAACTGCCAACCAAGAATTCTATATCTGGCAAAACTGTCCTTCAAAAACTGGGGAGAGGAGGCGGGGCAAGATGGCAGACTGGTGAGCTGTAAGTTTTAGTTACTCCTCCAGGAAAGTAGGTAAAAAGCCAGGAACTGCGTGGACTGGACACCACAGAGCAATCTGTCTTTGGGCATACTTCATACAACACTCATGAAAATGTCGAACTGCTGAGATCAGCGAAATCTGTAAGTTTTTGCGGCCAGGGGACCCACGCCCCTCCCTGCCAGGCTCAGTCCCGTGGGAGGAGGGGCTGCCAGCACCGGGAAGGAGAAGGGAGAACTGCAGTGGTAGCCCTTCTCGGAAACTCATTCTACTGATCCATACTCCAAGCATAGATAGACTGAGACCAGACACCACAGAATCTGAGAGCTGCCAGCCCAGCATAGAGGAGACAGGCATAGAAAAAAAAAAATAACACAAAAAACTCCAAAATAAAAGCAGAGGATTTTTGGAGTTCTGGTGAACACAGAAAGGGGAAGGGCGGAGCTCAGGCCTTGAGGCGCATATGCAAATCCCGAAGAAAAGCTGATCTCTCTGCCCTGTGGACCTTTCCTTAATGGCCCTGGTTGCTTTGTCTATTAGCATTTCAATAACCCATTATATCTCTGAGGAGGGCCCTTTTTTTTTTTTAATCCTTTTTTCTTTTTCTAAAACAATTACTATAAGAAGCCCAATACAGAAAGCTTCAAAGAATTGCAATTTGGGCACGTCAAGTCAAGAGCAGAACTAAGAGAGCTCTGAGACAAAAGGCAGTAATCCCGTGGCTGAGAAAATTCACTAAACACCACAACTTCCCAAGAAAAGGGGGGTATCCGCTCACAGCCACCATCCTGGTGGACAGGAAACACTCCTGCCCATTGCCAGCCCCATAGCCCAGAGCTGCCCCAGACAACCCAGTGTGACGGAAGTGCTTCAAATAACAGGCACACACCACAAAACTGGGCGTGGACATTAGCCTTCCCTGCAACCTCAGCTGATTGTCCCAGAGCTGGGAAGGTGGAGCAGTGTGAATTAACAAAGCCCCATTCAGCCATCATTTGAGCAGACTGGGAGCCTCCCTACACAGCCCAGCAGCCCAGAACTGCCCTGAGGGGACGGCACTCACCTGTGACATAGCACAGTCATCCCTCAACAGAGGACCCGGGGTGCACAGCCTGGAAGAGGGGCCCACTTGCAAGTCTCAAGAGCCATACGCCAATACCAAAGACTTGTGTGTCAGTGGCAGAGACAAACTGTGGCAGGACTGAACTGAAGGATTAGACTATTGCAGCAGCTTTAAAACTCTAGGATCATCAGGGAGATTTGATTGTTAGGACCACCCCCCCTCCCCGACTGCCCAGAAACATGCCCCACGTACAGGGCAGGCAACACCAACTACACACGCAAGCTTGGTACACCAATTGGGCCCCACAAGACTCACTCCCCCACTCACCAAAAAGGCTAAGCAGGGGAGAACTGGCTTGTGGAGAACAGGTGGCTCGTGGACACCACCTGCTGGTTAGTTAGAGAAAGTATACTCCACGAAGCTGTAGATCTGATAAATTAGAGATAAGGACTTCAATAGGTCTACAAACCCTAAAAGAACCCTATCAAGTTCAGCAAATGCCACGAGGCCAAAAAAAACAGAAAATTATAAAGCATATGAAAAAAACAGACGATATGGATAACCCAAGCCCAAGCACCCAAATCAAAAGACCAGAAGAGACACAGCACCTAGAGCACCTACTCAAAGAACTAAAGATGAACAATGAGACCATAGTACGGGATATGAAGGAAATCAAGAAGATTCTAGAAGAGCATAAAGAAGACATTGCAAGACTAAATAAAAAAATGGATGATCTTATGGAAATTAAAGAAACTGTTGACCAAATTAAAAAGATTCTGGACACTCATAGTACAAGACTAGAGGAAGTTGAACAACGAATCAGTGACCTGGAAGATGACAGAATGGAAAATGAAAGTATAAAAGAAAGAATGGGGAAAAAAATTGAAAAAATCGAAATGGACCTCAGGGATATGATAGATAATATGAAACGTCCAAATATAAGACTCATTGGTGTCCCAGAAGGGGAAGAAAAGGGTAAAGGTCTAGGAAGAGTATTCAAAGAAATTGTTGGGGAAAACTTCCCAAATCTTCTAAACAACATAAATACACAAATCATAAATCCTCAGCGAACTCCAAATAGAATAAATCCAAATAAACACACTCCGAGATATATACTGATCACACTGTCAAACACAGAAGAGAAGGAGCAAGTTCTGAAAGCAGCAAGAGAAAAGCAATTCACCACATACAAAGGAAACAGCATAAGACTAAGTAGTGACTACTCAGCAGCCACCATGGAGGCAAGAAGGCAGTGGCACGATATATTTAAAATTCTGAGTGAGAAAAATTTCCAGCCAAGAATACTTTATCCAGCAAAGCTCTCCTTCAAATTTGAGGGAGAGCTTAAATTTTTCACAGACAAACAAATGCTGAGAGAATTTGCTAACAAGAGACCTGCCCTACTGGGGATACTAAAGGGAGCCCTACAGACAGAGAAACAAAGAAAGGACAGAGAGACTTGGAGAAAGGTTCAGTACTAAAGAGATTCGGTATGGGTACAATAAAGGATATTAATAGAGAGAGGGAAAAATATGGCAAACATAAACCAAAGGATAAGATGGCCGATTCAAGAAATGCCTTCACAGTTATAACGTTGAATGTAAATGGATTAAACTCCCCAATTAAAAGATATAGATTCGCAGAATGGATAAAAAAAATGAACCATCAATATGTTGCATACAAGAGACTCATCTTAGACACAGGGACACAAAGAAACTGAAAGTGAAAGGATGGAAAAAAATATTTCATGCAAGCTACAGCCAAAAGAAAGCAGGTGTAGCAATATTAATCGCAGATAAAATAGACTTCAAATGCAGGGATGTTTTGAGAGACAAAGAAGGCCACTACATACTAATAAAAGGGGCAATTCAGCAAGAAGAAATAACAATCGTAAATGTCTATACACACAATCAAGGTGCCACAAAATACATGAGAGAAACACTGGCAAAACTAAAGGAAGCAATTGATGTTTCCACAATAATTGTGGGAGACTTCAACACATCACTCTCTCCTATAGATAGATCAACCAGACAGAAGACCAATAAGGAAATTGAAAACCTAAACAATCTGATAAATGAATTAGATTTAACAGACATATACAGGACATTACATCCCAAATCACCAGGATACACATACTTTTCTAGTGCTCATGGAACTTTCTCCAGAATAGATCATATGCTGGGACATCAAACAAGCCTCAATAAATTTAAAAAGATTGAAATTATTCAAAGCACATTCTCTGACCACAATGGAATACAATTAGAAGTCAATAACCATCAGAGACTTAGAAAATTCACAAATACCTGGAGGTTAAACAACACACTCCTAAACAATCAGTGGGTTAAAGAAGAAATAGAAAGAGAAATTGCTAAATATATAGAGACGAATGAAAATGAGAACACAACATACCAAAACCTATGGGATGCAGCAAAAGCAGTGCTAAGGGGGAAATTTATAGAACTAAACGCATATATTAAAAAGGAAGAAAGAGCCAAAATCAAAGAACTAATGGATCAACTGAAGAAGCTAGAAAATGAACAGCAAACCAATCCTAAACCAAGTAGAAGAAAAGAAATAAGAAGGATTAAAGCAGAAATAAATGACATAGAGAACAAAAAAACAATAGAGAGGATAAATCTCACCAAAAGTTGGTTCTTTGAGAAGATCAACAAGATTGACAAGCCCCTAGCTAGACTGACAAAATCAAAAAGAGAGAAGACCCATATAAACAAAATAATGAATGAAAAAGGTGACATAACTGCAGATCCTGAAGAAATTAAAAAAAAATAAGAGGATATTATGAACAACTGTATGGCAACAAACTGGATAATGTAGAAGAAATGGACAATTTCCTGGAAACATATGAACAACCTAGACTGACCAGAGAAGAAATAGAAGACCTCAACCAACCCATCACAAGCAAAGAGATCCAATCAGTCATCAAAAATCTTCCCACAAATAAATGCCCAGGGCCAGATGGCTTCACAGGGGAATTCTACCAAACTTTCCAGAAAGAACTGACACCAATCCTATTCAAACTCTTTCAAAACATTGAAAAAAATGGAACACTACCTAACTCATTTTATGAAGCTAACATCAATCTAATACCAAAACCAGGCAAAGATGCTACAAAAAAGGAAAACTACCAGCTAATCTCCCTAATGAATATAGATGCAAAAATCCTCAACAAAATACTTGCAAATCGAATCCAAAGACACATTAAAAAAATCATACACCATGACCAAGTGGGGTTTATTCCAGGCATGCAAGGATGGTTCAACATAAGAAAAACAATCAATGTATTACAACACATTAAAAACTCGAAAGGGAAAAATCAATTGATCATCTCAATAGATGCTGAAAAAGCATTTGACAAAATCCAACATCCCTTTTTGATAAAAACACTTCAAAAGGTAGGAATTGAAGGAAACTTCCTCAACATGATAAAGAGCATATATGAAAAACCCACAGCCAGCATAGTACTCAATGGTGAGAGACTGAAAGCCTTCCCTCTAAGATCAGGAACGAGACAAGGATGCCCACTGTCACCACTGTTATTCAACATTGTGCTGGAAGTGCTAGCCAGGGCAATCCGGCAAGACAAAGAAATAAAAGGCATCCAAATTGGAAAAGAAGAAGTAAAACTGTCATTGTTTGCAGATGATATGATCTTATATCTAGAAAACCCTGAGAAATCGACGATACAGCTACTAGAGCTAATAAACAAATTTAGCAAAGTAGCGGGATACAAGGTTAATGCACATAAGTCAGTAATGTTTCTATATGCTAGAAATGAACAAACTGAAGAGACACTCAAGAAAAAGATACCATTTTCAATAGCAACTAAAAAAATCAAGTACCTAGGAATAAACTTAACCAAAGATGTAAAAGATATACAAAGAAAACTACATAACTCTACTAAAAGAAATAGAAGGGGACCTTAAAAGATGGAAAAATATTCCATGTTCATGGATAGGAAGGCTAAATGTCATTAAGATGTCAATTATACCCAAACTCATCTACAGATTCAATGCAATCCCAATCAAAATTCCAACAACCTACTTTGCAGACTTGGAAAAGCTAGTTATCAAATTTATTTGGAAAGAGAAGATGCCTCGAATTGCTAAAGACACTCTAAAAAAGAAAAACGAAGTGGGAGGACTTACACTCCCTGACTTTGAAGCTTATTATAAAGCCACAGTTTCCAAAACAGCATGGTACTGGCACAAAGACAGACATATAGATCAATGGAATCATATTGAAAATTCAGAGATAGACCCTCAGATCTATGGCCGACTGATCTTTGATAAGGCCCCCAAAGTCACCGAACTGAGCCATAATGGTCTTTTCAACAAATGGGGCTGGGAGAGTTGGATATCCATATCCAAAAGAATGAAAGAGGACCCCTACCTCACCCCCTACACAAAAATTAACTCAAAATGGACCAAAGATCTCAATATAAAAGAAAGTACCATAAAACTCCTAGAAGATTATGTAGGAAACCATCTTCAAGACCTTGTATTAGGCGGCCACTTCCTAGACTTTACACCCAAAGCACAAGCAACAAAAGAGAAAATAGATAAATGGGAACTCCTCAAGCTTAGAAGTTTCTGCACCTCAAAGGAATTTTTCAAAAAGGTAAAGAGGCAGCCAACTCAATGGGAAAAAATTTTTGAAAACCATGTATCTGACAAAAGACTGATATCTTGCATATACAAAGAAATCCTACAACTCAATGACAATAGTACAGACAGCCCAATTATAAAATGGGCAAAAGATATGAAAAGACAGTTCTCTGAAGAGGAAATACAAATGGCCAAGAAACACATGAAAAAATGTTCAGCTTCACTAGCTATTAGAGAGATGCAAATTAAGACCACAATGAGATACCATCTAACACTGATTAGAATGGCTGCCATTAAAAAAACAGGAAACTACAAATGCTGGAGGGGATGTGGAGAAATTGGAACTCTTATTCATTGTTGGTGGGACTGTATAATGGTTCAGCCACTCTGGAAGTCAGTCTGGCAGTTCCTTAGAAAACTAGATATAGAGCTACCATTCGATCCAGCGATTGCACTTCTCGGTATATACCCGGAAGATCGGAAAGCAGTGACACGAACAGATATCTGCACGCCAATGTTCATAGCAGCATTATTCACAATTGCCAAGAGATGGAAACAACCCAAATGTCCTTCAACAGATGAGTGGATAAATAAAATGTGGTATATACACACGATGGAATACTACGCGGCAGTAAGAAGGAACGATCTGGTGAAACATATGACAACATGGATGAACCTTGAAGACATAATGCTGAGCGAAATAAGCCAGGCACAAAAAGAGAAATATTATATGCTACCACTAATGTGAACTTTGAAAAATGTAAAACAAATGGTTTATAATGTAGAATGTAGGGGAACTAGCAGTAGAGAGCAATTAAGGAAGGGGGAACAATAATCCAAGAAGAACAGATAAGCTATTTAACGTTCTGGGGATGCCCAGAAATGACTACGGTCTGTTAATTTCTGATGGATATAGAACAAGTTCACAGAAATGTTGCTATATTATGTAACTTTCTTGGGGTAAAGTAGGAACATGTTGGAAGTTAAGCAGTTATCTTAGGCTAGTTGTCTTTTTCTTACTCCCTTGTTATGTTCTCTTTGAAATGTTCTTTTATTGTATGTTTGTTTTCTTTTTAACTTTTTTTTTCATACAGTTGATTTAAAAAAGAAGGGAAAGTTATAAAAAAAAAAAAAGAAAAACAAGGGAAAAAAAAAGATGTAGTGCCCCCTTGAGGAGCCTGTGGAGAATGCAGGGGTATTCGCCTACCCCACCTCCATGGTTGCTAACATGACCACAGACATAGGGGACTGGTGGTTTGATGGGTTCAGCCCTCTACCTAAGTTTTACCCTTGGGAAGACAGTTGCTGCAAAGGAGAGGCTAGGCCTCCCTATATTTGTGCCTAAGAGTCTCCTCCTGAATGCCTCTTTGTTGCTCAGATGTGGCCCTCTCTCTCTGGCTAAGCCAACTTGAAAGGTGAAATCACTACCCTCCCCCCTACGTGGGATCAGACACCCAGGGGAGTGAATCTCCCTGGCAACGTGGAATATGACTCCCGGGGAGGAATGTAGACCCGGCATCGTGGGACGGAGAACATCTTCTTGACCAAAAGGGGGATGTGAAAGGAAATGAAATAAGCTTCAGTGGCAGAGAGATTCCAAAACGAGCCGAGAGGTCACTCTGGTGGGCACTCTTACACACACTTTAGACAACCCTTTTTAGGTTCTAAAGAATTGGGGTAGCTGGTGGTGGATACCTGAAACTATCAAACTACAACCCAGAACCCATTAACCTCGAAGACAGTTGTATAAAAATGTAGCTTATGAGGGGTGACAATGGGATTGGGAAAGCCATAAGGACCACACTCCACTTTGTCTAGTTTATGGATGGATGTGTAGAAAAATAGGGGAAGGAAGGAAACAGACAAAGATACCCAGTGTTCTTTTTTACTTCAGTTGCTCTTTTTCACTCTAATTATTATTCTTGTTATTTTTGTGTGTGTGTTAATGAAGGTGTCAGGGATTGATTTAGGTGATGAATGTACAACTATGTAATGGTACTGTAAACAATCGAAAGTACGATTTGCTTTGTATGACTGCATGGTATGTGAATATATCTCAATAAAATGATGATTAAAAAATAATAATAAAAATAAAAATAAAAAGGTATTAGTAAAGGATTTTTTTTCATTCATTCAACATTTATTGAGTGCCCACTATTGAAAGAAATAAATAACAATGGTTAAGTGCATGAACTCCGTAGCTCAGTGGACTTTGATTCCAACACCAGCTCACCCACTTTGGGAAGTAATTTAATCTCATCATGCCTCAGTTCCTTTACCATAAAACTAAGATAATATCTATTTCCCACAGTTGCTGTTAAGGACTGAGACACTTACGATACAGAGTAAAGCACTCAAGCAATGGCAATAAATATTATCACTAGGTCAAATACTGTGCTCTGCATGGAAGGGGTTTATAAAAGCATGAAGTTTCCAATTTAGTTAGGAAGCAGATATGTATAATGAAGATTTTAAATTATTAATATTTTGTATTATTAATAAGAGCAAAAGAACATAACTTCAATCCATTTCTCAAGGTTACCTTTATCTTTCGCATCAGGAGATGTTGTGTTATCACTAGTGTTGCAGGAAAATGAGATGTTGTTAATTGAATAAGTAGACGCCTCCTTCATAAAAAGCACAATCCAGGAAAAACCAGATCCAAATTGCACTGTGATTTTAGGACCATTCTGGTCAACCCCACAAGTGCTTCCATTATATGTTGCTGTGCCAAGGTCTGATGCGGTTACAGTTCTCTAAAAGAAAAACAAGTTTGGGAGTGGGGAACAAAACAGACAGTAATGAGCACCAAGCATTTATGGAGGGTGTGCCATTTCAGACTAAATCACACATCCCTGATGGCCAGGGTTGCCCTTAGCCTGGTTTGCTGTGTAATCAGTCTCAGATTCTTCAGCTACATGCCAATCCTCTGGACAAATTCATATATGTCTTGTGCAGGTCTGAATCTACTATGTTCCCCCGAAAAGCCATGTTCTTTAATGCAATCTTGTGGGGGCAGACTTAGTCTGTTGATTAGGGTAGAACTTTTGATTGGGTTATTTCCATGGAGGTGTGGACTCACCCATTCAGGGTGGGGCTTGATTGGTTCACTGGAGTACTTAAGAGAGCTCAAGAGCCGACACAGATGCTGACGCTTGGAGATGCAAACAGAAGGACGTTTGGAGATGCTAAGCTAAGAGATGAAGCCCAGAGTTTGCCCCAGAGAAGCAAAGAGAGGACCCCCAAATGCTTAGAGAAAAATGCCCTGGGAGGAAGAAGCAAAGACACACAGGAGCTGAGAGAGAGAGGAATGAAGCCCAGAGACATTTTGGAGAAAGCCACTTTGAAACCAGAACCCAGGAGCAAAGGACCAGCAGATGCCAGCCACATGCCTTCCCAGCTGACACAGGTGTTCTGGAAGCCATTGGCCTTTCTTCACGAAGGTATCCTCTTGTTGATGCCTTAGTTTGGAAATTTTTATGTCCTCAGAACCGTAAATTTGTAACCTAATAAATCCCCTTTATAAAAGCCAATCCATTTCTGGTATCTTGCATAATGGCAGCTTTAGCAAACAGGAACATCTAGGAAGATGAAAAACTGGCCTGAATTGCTATTCTTAAATTGATTTTAAAAATTAGTTTGTAAGTACAGAGGACCTTAACAAAAAGAAATTGACAGGAGACCCAAAACAGGGGAGATTTTTCTAGCAAGCTACTAAAAAAAGGGCAAGCTTTGATGCTACTTTTTAAAACATTACAGAAGCAGTTAGACCTGAACACAGTAGACTTCAGGTTGTTTGCCTTTAACCAACTCCAAGAAAAACTCCAAAGAACCAATGAATTAGAAAATATTCCTTCCAAAATTAACCAGAATACCTTTAAGTGTATAGGTTAAATAAAAACCACAGGTTTTAAGCACTAACTCAGTCAACATACGAAATCTTATTTGTATAAATGTGTGGAGGATTAAAAAACAGAATCAGAATTAAATTCTTATTTATAAAACCCAAAGAAAAATTAAGACATTACTTACATTGTTTCTGCTTGTAGTTTCATAACAAATTGTGAAATTCATCTGCCATTTTGCATAAAGGCAAGTCACATTTTCTGAATCTGTCAAATTAAGTTCTAATGCATTAGACTGGACAGCTCCTGGATTTATTAAAAAAATGAGATTTTAAAGTTGTACCACAAAAATATATATAAAATAAAAATAAGCTCTATCCACCATTGAAGTTTAACCAGCTCTAAAATTAAACAAAGTATTTTTAACACGTGACCTCCTGGTGACTATTTTTCTTAGTATTTTCAAGGGAATACTATCAAAAAAAAGCATTATCCTGTCCCAAAAGAACACTTATAGACCTAGATGCTTAGGTAATGATGGCAGACTGGTGACATTTGCCTTTTGCCCCTTAATAATCATTTCACATTCATCTGTGCCTTGCTAGTTTTGTTTTAGGAAATTATAGTCCTGTTAGGACTTTTGTTTCTTAAGACAAATGAGGTAGGGAGAAACCTGGGAGAGATATTAAACTCCTGCTTCTCTCAAACCAGTTAGTGGAACTTTCTTTACAAAAAAGAAAAAGAGACAGAGAGAGCGAGATTAATGTTCTGTAGTCTTGCTGCTTTAAATCCTGTCACTAGCTACTTGTTCTATGACACACAGATGTCCTTCCAAACATTTTTTTTTGTGGTAACATATATACAACCTAAAATTTCCCCCTTTAACCACGTTCAAATATAAAATTCAGTGGTACTAATGACATTCATAATGTTGTGTTACCATCACCACCATACATTACCAATATTTTTCCATTACCCCAAACACAAATCCTGTGCCATTAAGCATTAACTTCCCATTCCCCACTCCAGCCCCACCCCTGGCACCCTGTAATCTACTTTCTGTCTCTGTAAACTTGCTTATTCTGGACATTTCATATAAGTGGAATCAAACAATATTTGTCCTTTTGTGCCTAGCTTATTTCACTTAATGTGATTTCAAGGTTCATCCATGTTGTCGCATGTATGGGAACATCATTCCTTTTTACCGTTGAATGATATTCTACTGTATGTGTGTATATATTCACCACATTTTGTTTATCCCTTCCTCTACTGACCGACACTTGAGTTGCTTCCACTTTTTGGCTATTGTGAATAATGCTGCTATGAATACTGGCATGCAAGTATCTGTTTGAGTCCCTGCTTTCAATTCTTTTAGGTATATACCTAGAAGTGGGATTACTGGATCAGGTGGTAATTCTATACTTAACTTTTCAAGGAACTGCCAAGCTGTTTTACATAGTGGCTGCACCATTTTACATTCCCACTAACAATGCACAAGTTTTCCTATTTCTCCACATCCTCACCAGCACCTGTTATTTTGGCTTTTTTTAAAATAATAGCCATTCTAGTGGCTGTGAAGTGGCATCTCATTGTGGATTTGATTTGCATTTCCTTAACAGCTAATGACTTTGAGCATCTTCTCATGTGTTTATTGGCCATTTGTGTATCTGCTTAGGAGAAATGTCCATTCAAGTCCATGGCACATTTTTTAATTGGGTGTTTTGTCTTTTTTGTTGACTCCCAAACTAGTTTATTCTAATGTGATCAGATGCGAGACAGCTCTTTATAAGCATGTGTATCATATGACCAAAGAAGCGGAGTTACAGAAGATTGTTAGATCCATAAGCAAAAGGTTAATTTTTATAAATGCAAATCTCATCACTTTATTCCACTTCAAAATCCAGTTGATTAGAAGGATTGAAGAATATTTTGATATGGGCTCAATGTCACTTCCTAAGTTCTCAACCTCCCTGGCTCAATAGGCAGAAAAACCATACAGAAACAGAAAAACCTTGAGACTTTTCAGCTAATTTAACTCTGATCTTCTTCACCAGGGTAAACATAGAGACATTACCTAATAAACCAAAGAGCCCAAGGACTCAAAATACTAATTCAGTGGGAAAAAAATATGCCAGCTAATACACCAGCCAAATAAATAATGGGCAACCATCTAAGAATTTTATTCAGTCTCATATACTACCAAAGGGTTGATCTGTTTCCTGTTAAGATAGCTGCATATCCTTTAATGAAATCTAAGCAATCCAGTGTCATCGACAGGTAGGAACATGCTATAGACTATAGAGAATAAAGGCCTAAGAGGAATACCAAGGAGTGCCTCAGCAACAGCTTTCAAGTCGTACACAAAAGCCTATCATGCTCTGGAGATCTGGCTGCCTTTCCAAGACTGAATAATTCACTAAGGCTTGTGTTTACTGACAGTGACTAAATGCATTGGCTAGGGCTCTAAAAGATATTGTGAGGCCTAAGTAGGTTTTACAACGATTCTTTTCCAAGTAAAATATGGAATGGAGCTGTCATCATTGATTCAAGGCAACCCTTTAGTGGGTGCTGAGAACTCCAGCTTATAATTTTTTTAATCAACTGAAGGTCTACTTTTTATAGGCTGGGTCTTGGTCCTGTTAGTGTCCCTAGCTTTAACATATTCTTCACTTTGTATTCTAAGCATTCAAAACTATTAGAAATTATCAGATATCACCACCTACCATAAAAGCTGAAAATGTCAGATCCTAAGGATCAGCAATTAGTCTATGCCTAACAAACACATACACCCAGACTTTGAATAGGAGGGCTTGGACTCAAAGAAGCCAAGAATGGAGCCAGGAGTGAACAAGTGCCCTCAGGTGGAAGTAGCTGCAGTAGGATCAAGCTCTCAGGCCACAAGGTCAGCAGAGCTAGTGGCAGTGGGCAGTGGTGCAAGTGGCAGTTTAATGTTTAGCAGTGGTAGTGTAGCTCAGTAGCATGATACAGGGCATTGAATCAGGTTTGGGGACATGCAACCAGGGGCTCCAGTGATTGTTACCCAATATACCTCTTTCATAAATTAAACATTTTATTGATGTGTAACACACAGAAAACTAGACAGTATAATTTATGTCAAGAGAAGTGCACATAACATCACTTACACAAGCTCAAAGAATTTTCACAAACTGAACTCACTTGTGTAATCTGTACTCAAATCAAGTAAACGGAACATTATGAGTATTCCCCAAGCTCCCTTGTAACCCCTTTCAGTTACTGTCTCCCACTCTGGTCCCCAAGAGTAACCACTACCCTGACTTCTAACAGCATAAATTATTTTGCCTGTTTTTCAATTTGATATAATTGGAAGCATTCACTATGCTCTCTTTTGGGTCTGGCTTTTTTCACTCAATATTGTTTGTGAAATTTATCCATGTTATTGTGTGCAGCTGCAGCTTGTTAATTCTCACTGCCGCATTGCTTTCTTTTATTGGGTGAATGCACCACTACTTATCTGTGTTAATGCTGTTAGGCATTTGGATAGTTTCCAGTTTGCCTCTATTACAAGTAATAGAGCTGCTGTGAATAATATTCTTGCACATGTTGGTGAACACACGTGCATGTGTGTCTGTTGGGTATAAATTTAGGAAGGAAACCATGGGGTTAAAGGGCTTGCATATATCTTTTTAATAAATTTCTTTTCTGTTTAAAATCAGATTTTATTTCTGTTGCTTGCCATTAAGAACCTGCACTGATACACTACCCATGTTTCAGGAGCCATTTCTCCAGAAAGATTTCCTCGACCATCAAAACTCTTGAGGAGAAGTCATAGTGCATATCCCTACATTTCAATATATTTTATACTATCCTGAATTATTCAAGGTTATTTTATGCCTGTAAATCCTGTCTCCCCTATTGTTATTATAAGCTACAAAACAGCAGTTTTTAACTGTTGCTACACAAAAAAACTGGTGTGCCATGGCAAAGTATAGTGTATGGCAAGTAATTTGTTACTAATAAAAAAGGACCAAGGTCTGTGAATGAGTGATAGATATGGACAGATTCAAGATTTTCTTTTGGTATCTCTCCCCGTTCATTTGGATTCCAATATGCTCTCTTAAGCAGCTGATCATACCTATGCCACAGCCCCTAAGAGTGTGTCTTTAATATGACTATCATCCATCACAGGTGTCACAGTGGAAGAGACCACATCTATGACTTTTCCTGTATCTCCTGTCATTCCTCATAGTGCTAAATACACAGTAGATTCTGAATACATACTGCTTGACTATATCAAGGTAGCAATACTGCAGTAAGGACCTGAAATACAGCTTCATGTAATTACAGAAAGGCCAAACCTTTAGCCCTTCTAAATCTAGCAGTCTTCTGGATACTCCCTCAAAACCCATGCCAGCTTTCTCCTCAATCAATTTTAGACATTGATCTCAACCTAGGAAATAACGCTTTTTCCATAAGTTTACAGATCAAATATTTACGATTTGGTAAAAAGTCTCTAGCAAGCAATCTCTATCCTCATTGCTGTTTAATTTTGGAATAGCCAACCATTTTGCCAAAAAGGCTTTGTGACATTAAAAATTCCATAGCTTAATACATCCAAGAGTGTTACAGAGCTGACAGTTTTTTCTCCAAAGAAAAAAAAGAAGGGCATGCCACAAAATCAACTTTCTCGAATTCAAATGTCCTCTCAATCCCATTTCCAAAAGTAATTTACAGGTTCTTTTAGAACTCAAAAACTTACTTCCCCAAGGATGATACTGCAAAAAGTGGCTAGGTTTTTACAAGTCTACTTGACCTAAACTGTAACTGAAAAGAAAAAAATACATTTGCAAACAGTGGGGTGGGGGTGGGGGTGGCAGAACACAATACTAGGGAGAAAACAAATCCAGAGAAAGAGACAGAAAGTAAATTAGAAGTTACCACGTGAAGGGGGAAGGGGGTAGTTATGGGGAGTATTGCTGACTGGAAACAGAATTTGTTTGGGATGATAAAAAAGTAATGGATAGTGGTGATGGTAGCACAACATTGTAATGTAATCAATCCCTGAATTGTACATTTTTTAATGTAAACTGTACAGATTACCCAAGTGAGTTCAGTTGGGGGCCAGCGTGGGCGATAGTAACTGAAAGAGGTTACAAGGGGGCTTGGGGAATACTCATAATGCTCCATTTTCTTGATTTGAGTACAGATTACACAAGTGAGTTCAGTTTGTGAACTGCGTTTTATATATGTTACCACAATTTTTAAAAGACAGTGATCTGGGAGGCAATATAGTGAGGTGATTAAGAGTCCAATTCAAGCTAGAATTCCAGCCCAAGCTAGAATTCAAACCAGGCAGTCCAAATTACCAGCTGTGAGACTTTGGGAAAGTTAACCTTGCTAAGAACTGTAGTGTGCATTTCTCTAATAGAGGTTATTCTAAAACAGGTAAACCCTTCAGCTCTAAAAGAACTCTCTGTCAAGCAAGTTAGAGATTCCAGCTTATAAGCCTTTCTTCCAGTATATACAGCACCTAAAGGAATCCTTTCCAACTTTCAAGTGGATGTTTACTTTCATCATACTAAATTATGGACTGTTGCACTCAAACTCCTAAAACAGGACATAGGTATATAATACCTATTTACTCTTTATATATTCTGTTCAGAATGATGACTTTCCCATAGGTTTGTCAAGTCAGATTAAATGATCCTCTTTTACAATTACTAAAACATGTACAATCACTGTATTCAGCTGCCTGTGTTCCTACTTTTAGTAAAATCTCTTAAAATAGAAAAGTAATAATATGATTTTAAGCTACAAAATATTTTTTAAAGTTAGAGTGGGAAAGGAAATGACATTCAACACTATTCAACTAATGGAAAGTGCTTATTGCTGAGCAGTGTTTGGCAGTCCTCCAGAATTCTTTTCTAGTGCACAGCAGGATACCAACAAGTACTTATAAAGTACACTTGTGGATCTGAGGTGATCTCTGATCACTTTAATATGAGATTATAATTGGAATGCTTTTGTTACCACAGGAGGAAGAGCAGCTCTCCTGCACCAAGGGTCACTTAAGTCAGCTATGGTGCTGTGAAATAATCCTTGATTATAGACAAAATCCACTCAAGGAGATGAGCGAAGAAAGCTGTACTCATGGGAAATATCTGAATATCTATAATCCTATCAGGTGAGAACCCATGACTAATGCACTATTGATAAGCCCATTCTTTCAAGTATCTCTATTGTAGCTAGAATTTTGGTAGAAACTTGAAATCAAACTTATGAAGGCTATAGAAAAATCTCAACACTTATTTTCTCTCTTTTAGATCACCTCCAAAGAGGAGATATTTGTTCTTTGTGAAAATCTTATTCTTCTTCTTACCAAGGACTTCCTTGTTCTCCATGTTAATCCTTCACTACTATGTAGGTATAGCTGAAGGGGTGCAGGTAAAATGCTAGCATTATAATATGGGATTATACTTTAGTAAATTATCTGTACTGCTTAGCAATGATCTTGAAGCTCACAAATGACTCAATAAAATTTATTGCAAAACATAATTAAGGTTCACAGAAGAAAAAGGAAACCAAACTGGTCTAGTTCACCATAATATGCCCAGTGCCCACCAATGAATGCTCTCAACAAAAATTTACTGAGGGCTAACCATGTACCAGGCCCTGTAGATAGGCAAGGGAAAATAAGAGTACATAATATAGTCTCTGCTCTCACAGATTAACATCATGGAGGCGACCTGACTAGAACTAAGAAAAAAAATGGGTGGAAAATAGGCTAGTAAAATAATTGAGGAGTTTGGGAAAGAAGAGATTTACTCCTCTTTCCCCAGATGGCCACATGGCTGGCCTCCTTCGTACATTCAGGTCTCTGTTCAAATGTCATCCAACAAAGAAAGAAACTCTGACCACATAATGTAAAGGATGGTCATGCCCCATCACTTGCCCCTACTTTCTGGTCATTCTCCTTCCTCTTTACCTGTGTTATTTTCTTTACAGCATTTGTCACTATCTGAAATCATATTTTTATATATAATATATATTTAATTCATACAACATATAATGTATGTTTATATTATTATATTAGATTATTACAATGTTTCCTTGGACTGTCTTCCTCCACTAAAATGAGCAGGGACCTCATCTGTCTTGTCCATCACTCTATCCTTATTACCTGGTCTAGTACACAAGAGGCATTCAATAAACATTTGTGGAAAGGAGGGAATCCTACCAGTGAAGAACTCTCAAAGGATATTTAATATGAGGTTTTTCCCACCCAGAAAAGCTTCAGTCCTAAAATTAAAAAAAAAAAGCCCCAACCCTAAAAAAACTGAAATGAAACTAGTTATAAGAATTCTGACATCAATGATTTTGCAAAGGGAACATAGTTAGGCAATAATGTTAGGAAAAGACTTTCACCACTACCCTCTTTATAATGCCTCTAAATCATATAGCTTTTCTTCAGGAAGTTCTTCAGTCAGTTATAATCCATTCAAATAAATGCACCGACATAATTTAATCTCTGTGAAAAGGGCCAGTACACAGACTCTGAGAATTCTTTTCTAAACTTACTCTAAGGCAGCTATTTTTAAAAAGTTATCAATGGATCTGGGATACAGTTACATAGTTACAAAGTGGAAACTGGCACAGCTAAAGCACAAGTTGCTGAGACTATAAATTCAGAATAGAATCGCTTCATTGGTAGCCTCTACATTACCCAGGCACAGTACTAGACACACAGAAGGTACTTTACAAATATTTTGAGTTTTCAAAAATGTATTCTTATCTATTTTGATATATTAAAGTAACATGCAAAACTCACCAAGCAACAGAAGAGCTGCTAAATTCTTAAAAGAAAAAGTCACATGGGAGGACTTTGAGTTCCACAGTGAACCAGCAGCTGTCAGTAAAAGTAGCCCTATGGTCTCTATTTCATTCTACAATCTGATCTAAATACACTATTAACTTTTACTCCTCCAAATCCTGTTCTGAACTTGGAGGTGGAAGCAATCAATCTTGGAAATCTTCCAAAAGGATGAATCTAGTTAGTCCCAATCAATAAATGGCAAACTAGCAGATGAGCTGATGGTTTCTTTCATGTACTTATTTTTGTCTATTTATTTTCTGCAGTGAGTATGCATTGCTTTTGTAAAAACAAAACAAAAAAGCTTTCATCTAAAAACAAAACAAAATTAATGCTATGAAAGCCAAGTGGGACAATTATTAATATTTTTTTTTACTTTCTCTAAACAATAATACTGTATTTTTTGCACAGATTCAATTGGCAGTGAACTACTGATTAACAAATGCCTTGGTTAGGTGTGTTCTAGTCATTGATAAGGTGCTTTCCGTTGTAAACAGTCCTCTCTTGGGGTCACTCAGGCCTCAGTAAGTGCTTTACCGTAGAGTTAAGGCTTCAAATGAAGTGTTCAAGCAAAGCCTCAACGACCCCTTTCAGTAGTTTCCTGTACTGTGTGGTCAGCTGGACTATATCAAAGGTTCCCAAAAGTTTTAGTGTCAGTACCCGCTTATACTCTTATCCACTGGGGACCTCAAAGAGCTATGGTTTCTTGATCAAATTGCAATTAAAAAAAGAGCTATGGTCCGTGTGAGTTTATAGCTATTGATATTTACCATATCAGAAATTAAAACTAAGAGATGAACATCAGAACCATCTCAATGGTGATGTCATCCCACATTATGCAGCTTCTGGAAAACTCCAGTGTACACTAGTGAGATGAGAGTAAAAAAGACAAATAACTTTTTGGTATTATTCTGAAAATAGTTTTGATCTCACATATCCCCTGAAAAGGTCTTTGAAAATCAGTGGATTAAACAGAACCACCCCACCCCACCCCCAATGCTATGGTTCTAGGGCAGAGCTTCTCAACCTCAGCACATTTTGAGCCAGATAATTCTTTTCTGTGGGGGTCAGTCTTGTGCACTGGAGGATGCTTAGCAGCATCCCTGGCCTCTACCCACTAGATGCCAGAAGCAATCTTAGTTGTGACAACCAAAAATGTCTCCAGTTACTGCCAAATGTCGCCTGTTTAAGAACCACTGTTCTAGGGTGTTGATTTGATTCTAATGAAATGTGAATTATAAAAAATGTATCCCTCTCACTTCCCTCTCACACCCCTAATATGTCTATTTCATTACCTCCCCACCCCTATCTGTGTCTGTTCCTTCTGTTCTTTTATTAGGTCGCAAACCGCACGAGCCAGTGGGTAGCAATACAGGATGAACTGGGTCGGGAAAAAACATTCTGGTTAAAGTTCACCCTTCAAGCATTAGAACTTTTAGAACCCACTGCTTACTTGGGTCACAGCACAGTCAGAAAACAGAATAACAAGCCAGTTGTGTGATCTGGGAGAAGACAAAAGAGACTCAGAAGACAAGGAGGCAGATACCTCCTGAAAGGCCCTCCAAACTGAAGCATCTGGGGATTCGTCAGGGTCTGACTGGGAGAAAGCAGCAAAATTGGTAGAAAAACAATATTCTCATCACCTTCAGGTCAGTATTCACTTCCACGGGAGTTTCCGCTCATTCCTTTAGTCTACAAAGGTTGTGTCCAACTTTTCTCGTCTCAAAACTGTCCTAACCACTTCAGGCTCCTTTCCCCTCCAAACTCTGGCTACCAAATTCTATTCCAACATCATTCCTCATCTCCCTCATCACGCTTCCTCCAGAGTCCTCCAGAGTCTCAAACTCCTACCTACAAACACCACTCACCACCCCGCCTCAGCCGTCACTCAAGCCGCACTCTTCCCTCAAGCAGTCTCTTCCCTCCCCAATTTTCTCCCGCACTCCATAGTTTTTCCACCATCTTCAAAACTCTTCCCTGACACTAGGGAACCAGGACTCTCTTCCCCTGAACAGTCTCTGCCGTCCCCAAATCTGCATGCACCGCCCTCCTACGCTCACTCCTTAGTATTTTCCCCCAGTTACTCGTCCTATCCCGTCCTCCTCCCTACCTCACTCTTCCCTACCTACTCTCTCGGCATCCGCCGCCCTTACTTGCATCTTCTTACTCTCATGGGCCCTTCTTCCCCGCCATCCCTCGATCAGGCCTTCTCTAGGTCAGGGCTCGCCTCCCCGGGCCAACCGCCGCCGCCCAGAATCAGCCACTCGGCCTCTCAACCCCCAGCCCCCGGACCTGTCCTTCAGGTTGTGGCCTTTGAACTGGCGCCCCGGGCCCAGACTCACAGACTAAGCCGTTGCGCCCAACAACTCACCCAGTAGGAGTCCGATAAGAACGAGCCCCGAGCCCGGAACCAGTAAGAAGCGGGGGCCTCGGGACACCATGATCCCGCAAAGCAGGAGGCGGCAGAGGCGGCACTGGGCAACGAGAGCGGCAACACGAGGGGAAGGGTTCGCCGGGACCAGGCTAAGCTTACATGCTTGCGACCACCGACCACAACGCAGAGAGAACCGGGAATCCGCGCTTCAGTGCGAGTTATAAGACTAGGGGCGGAGCGCTTTCCTCTCTTCAGCCAATTCTCACGCTTGAAAGCTGCGAGAGGGGTGTGATGTAGGGGCTGGAGGACCGGGCGACCACGCCCTGGCTTTTTGGTTCACAACCTTTACCCTCCTGAGACATAGGCGCGGGCGGCCTTTTCTAAGGCTAAATGAGAGCAAGGATGAACTTTTCCGGCGGCAGGCGGAGGAGGTATACAGATAGTAGAGTTTATTTCGATTTTGGCTCCTTAAAGAAGAAGAGTAATTCTGCTAGAGTTAAAACGGTTGCTAGGCATCTCTATATAACACATACAAAATAATACAGGATTCTTCTGTACACATTATTGCCGTTGCAGTTTATGCTATTCATGGACAAGAAAGCTAGGGGGTAGTATGGAGTCACTGACCACTGAAGCAGTACGTGGCCTGTGCGGTTCACCTAGTTGTAACACAGTGTTTTACAGATGCGGAAATTGCACTCAGAAAGAGGAAGGGTATTTTTTAACTACAGAGAGAAAGGAAATGAGAAAGAGAAATAAAATAAAAAGAAAAGTGGGGAAAATAGAGATCATTCATAATCCCATTACCCAGAGAGATGCGTGGTGAACGTCTTTATATAGATAGATAGGTCGATAGACATAGATAGATAGAGATATAATATATAGATTTGATTCTCAAATGTTAGTTTCCAAAAGAATCACCTGGAGATTTTTTAAAACATACAGATTCCTAGACCTCATTCCCCAGAGATTCTGAAACAGTAGGTCTGTGGTAATCCTAGGAATCAGTTTTTTTAACAGCACCCCAAGCGATTCTGATTCCTGTGGTCCATGGACCACACTTTGAGAAACATTAAAGTAGAACTTCAAAATCATCCAGTCCAGGAGATCTTGATGTGGTCTATGGATGGGCTTGAGTGGGTGGTCAATGAATCCCCAGAAATTGTATGCAATGTTTATGTATGTGCATTTTTCATAGGAGGCTTATAGCTTTCACTAGTTTTCAAATGGCACCTGTGACTCCTTTGCCCTCAAATATTTTTTTTAATTCATTTTTATTGAGATACATTCACATACAGTCATACAAAACAAAGCATACCGTTATATAATTGTGCATTCATCACCAAAATTAATTTTTGACATTTTCGTTACCACACACCCCAAAATAATAAGAATAAAAATTAAAGTGAAAAAGAATAATTAAAGTAAAAAAGAACACTGGGTGCTTTTTTTTGCCCCCATTTTTCTACTCATCCATCCATACACTGGACAAAGGGGAGCGTGATCCACATGGCTTTCCCAGTCACTTGTCACCCCTCATAAGCTACATTTTTATACAATTGTCTTCAAGATACATGGGTTCTGGGTTGTAGTTTGATAGTTTCAGGTATTTACTGCTAGCTATTCCAATTCATTAGAACCTTAAAAGGGTCATCTATATTGTGCATAAGAGTGCCCACCAGAGTGACCTCTCAGCTCCTTTTGGAATCTCTCTGCCAATGAAGCTTATTTCATTTCCTTTCATATCCCGCTTTTGGTCAAGAAGATGTTCTCCATCCCACACTGCTAGGCTATATTCCTCCCCGGGAGTCATATTCCACATTGCCAGGGAGATTTACTCCCCTAGGTATCAAATCACACATAGCAGGGGAAGGCAGTGATTTCACCTGCCAAGTTGGCTTAGCTAGAGAGACAAGGCCACATCTAAGCACAAAGATTGCCCTCAAATATTAAGAACCACTGATCTACCCTCAATATCACTTACATTAATGTGATTAATTCCTGAAAGTGAGAACGCTGTGATGAACGTCTTCTATAATGAGGGAAACTGAGTCATGAATGAATGACTTGCCCAATGGAGGGCCAAATATACTACATTATTAGGCATTGTCTTCAGCAAAACAAGCCATTTTCCTGTCCCACCATCGATAAGATGGGAATATCCAGTCTCCAGAGAACGTATCATTGAGTTGAGCCCTCGGAAGTTGCCCCACAAATCTTTACTGATGGGCTCTGTCCCTTCTCCCTCATCTGTAAATTGCATAACTTCAATGCTTAGCAAAACCCTAATTTCTAGAAGAGACGAAAGACAATAGTGGAAGAACATTGGATTGGCAGTCAGGGGAGTTGGAGGCAAGACACCAGTCACATGCACTGTGACCTGAGCAAGTCACTTCAACTTTGTAAGCTTCCTGTTCCTTCTGCATAAAATGAAGTTGTGGGACTAGAGCTGTGTTTCTCAATACTTGCTACACATTGGAATGATGGGGAGTTTTTAAAATAGAGAAGCCCCTTGGTCACACCTCCAGATATTCTGATTCAGTTTGTCTGAGGAATAGAATTTTTCACAAAACTCCTATGGGCAATAACAATACGCCTAGAGATGATCTCTAAGGTGGCTTCTCACTTTACATTTCTAGGACTATATATGAGTAAATGCTGATGTGTTTTAAATGGTAAGTGAGGAAACAAAGTGGGGTCCCAACTAGTCAATTATTGGCTTAATAAATTGCTGCCTTTTACCTCTTGCAGGTATCATCGAATAATTAAAAAAAAAAAAAGAACACAATGAAATTTGAGTAACCTTATAGGTCGAATCCTTCCCCTCACAGCCTTTCCCCCTGACCAAAACAAATGTTGGTTCCTTGGCTGGGACAGGCACCTTCGTGAGACAGAACAGTATTTTGGAAGTGGTCAGTAAATGGTGCATATTTTGTCAGAATAAACAGACTGAAAATTCTCAAATCTTTGTTTGGCCTGAGTTTCCATTCTAACAATTGTTTAATGGTTCCCCCACCCCCACCCCAAGAAAAAAACACTGTGAGAACTAATCCCTTTTTATGCACTGTCTCCTATTACCCCCTCCCAGGTTGAAGGAGCTCTTTCTAGACTTTTTAACAGAGGCAAATATACATGTGATAGTAGGGTTGGTGTTTGAGGAACTCCGTGAGATCCCATGGGATCTATGCTTCACATCTGTTGACTTGATTTTTGGGTCCAGAGCACTTTTATGCACATTTCTTCTCCTGACCGTAGCTCATACCTCCCCAGCGGGCAAAACTCCTCAGCCCCACTTCCTCACCCCCCACAACCACCATAGATAATGACTCTTTTGAGCAGCTCTGAGATCTAATGGCTTTGGGGCCTAAGAGCAGGAGAATCGTTGGCAAACGCTTCCCTAATAGTTAACACACTGAATGGTTTAAGAAAGAATGATACTATCAGAAATAGTAAATGATAGACAACGAAATGTGGGGATTGGGGGAAATGAAATGGACTTAAATGTCAGAGGTTTAGAACAAGAAAATGATAAGTGCTTATTGAATAAATGAATGAGTGTCCCTGAGGTATTAGTGTCATCTACTCACCACCACATGACCTTCTTATTTTTTGATTTGCATTCTCTTTCTGCTCCAATCTTTCCTTTCCCCCTCATCCTCCTTCTGACCAGAACACTCCTTCTCCTCCCTTACCGCCTCCCCACCAGGCTGGTTCCTGTTCCTCCTTTGGTGATATGACTTTCTTCAAAGAAATATGCCCTAACCAGTCAAGGCTAAACTTGCCTATGTGCTTCCCAAACACCCTGGACTTCCCTCATCATGGCATTCGTTACACTGTAATTGTTCACTAGCCCAGTCCCTGTAGCAGCCTGTGAGCTTCTTTAGAGCAGGGAACATGGCCAGCTTTTTTGCCAATCTAATCTCGTAGTAAATTCTCAGTAAACGTTCATTTCATTAATGAATGAATGGAGAATACAAGAATAGGTTCTGGCTTTGCAGAACCTATGACCTAGGCACCAAGTTGGTGGCATGATCTCCTCACCATAGTATTTCCTATATTTTTTCCAAGTGAGTCACATCAAGAAAAATGGCAGGATATTTGCCCTTTTTTCCCACTAGAACTGGCTTGCTAACTGTCTTCAAATCTCTGACTTCCACCTCTACCACTTTCTTCCTGTGTGTATGTTTCTCTTTAACTCTTTGTCTCACTCTTTCTTTCTGAGTCTTTCTTTGTTTCTGTCTCTGTCTCCATCTCCGTCTCTCTCTCACTCACACATGTGCATTCATGCATGCCAGCCTTACTTATCTCTCCACTATGATCTCCACCCTCTTTTCCAATGCAATAGATTATGAAGAACAATGAGCCCAGGACATTATGACCTGCCAAACTCTGAGATGATGCATCGCTTAAGAAATAAAGTCCTGTTGTACTCATCCTTTGCAACTGGGGTTTGGGGTAGAGGGTGTGGCCTAAGATCCAGAAATTCATACTTCCTTTTATGACACTTTTGATGAAGACTCTGCAAGTGGGCCTGAAAAGGCTACAGTTAGCACTTTGGCATAAGATGGCAGCCACTTGTTGCAGACTCTTGACATGGACTGATAGACATTTTAAAACCAGAATGGCACTTGTCTGCTCCAATTCCTTCATTTTGCTCAGACAGCTCAAGTTACCTGCTCAAGTAGGCAGCAGAGCTAGGAATAGAGCTCTTATAGCTGTATTCCTTGTCTAGTGCTCGGTTCTCCGTTGTCTCAAACCCTGTGCTTTAAAGGCCCCCCTCATTAAAGTTTCATGTCAGCTAGAAATGCCAGGAAAACAGTGAGGGCCCTGTTCAATTCTGGTGCAGAATTTATTCGGTGGAGTCCTTAGCACTCTTATGAACTGAAATGTGTTAGTTTCCTAGCAACTTCACTCATCCAGATGTTATTTATTCCCTTTTCCAGCTGACTGTTCACATAAGTATTTGCTGGCTTCACAATGGGTTTTAAAGAAGATGGCCCATCCAGCCAAGCCATTCATTAGGGATTTACTAGAAGTCAAGAAAAATAAGTACAGCTCACTTGATTCCATCCCTTTCCAGACCATGTTTCGCAACCATTTCATTCCAGACACAGCAATTTCTGAGAGTAAGGGTGGCTTCCAGGAGCGGACATACCTACTTGAAGACCTACAAACCAAGACAGAGATAACAACCATCCAGGTGAAACCTAACTGATGGGTCTCACAGGGTCCTGCTGAGTCTTCACCATAACATCACATCTAGCATTGTGCTCACACCTAACAGTCTCTCACTATCCTCAGCCTGGAAAGTAGGAGACCTGGTTTCTAATCCCAATTTGGCTACTAATCCCTCTGTGGCCTGTTTGGGCCACTTAACCTTATTGGAGCACAGTTTCCTCCACTGTCTAAGGGTTTGGACTACATTGGTGGTTCTCAAAGTGTGCTCCATGGAGAACTTGAGTTCAAGGAAGTTATCTTAGAAGGGGTGAGGAAGAGATTGGGTGGACAGGACATCTTGCCTTTCACTCCACATCAACCAGAACAGATCCAATATTCTGTTTTAGATAATGTTTTGTTTTGTTTTGTTTTGTTTTGCATGAAATTCCATTTGAACAAAGCATTCTGTGGTAAAAAAAAAAATTGCAAGAAACACTGGACCAGTAAATCACCATAGTTACTTTCAGCTGTAACAGTCAAAGATCCTAGCTTCTTCCTGGGTGTCCAAGATGGGCCTGTTTTTTTTTATTCAATTTTATTGAAATATATTCATATATCATGCAGTCATGCAAAGCGAACATTCAATTGTTCATAGTACCATTATATAGTTGTGTGTTCATCACCAAAATTAATTTTTGAACATTTTTATTACCACATACACAAAAATAATAAGAATAAAAATTGAAGTGAAAAAGAACAATTAAAGGAAAAAGAACACTGGATGCCTTTTTTTTTTTGCCCCTGTTTTTCTACTCATCCATCCATAAACTAGACAGAGGGGAGCATGGTCCATATGGCTTTCCCAATCACAGTGTCACCCCTCATAAGCTACATGTGTATACAATCATCTTCAGGATTCAAGGGTTCTGGGTTGTAGTTTGATAGTTTCAGGTATTTACTGCTAGCTATTCCAATTCATTAGAACCTAAAAAGGGTTGTCTGTCTATATTGTGCATAAGAGTGCCCACCAGAGTGACCTCTCGGCTCCTTTTGAAATCTCTCAGCCACAGAAATTTATTTCATTTCCTTTCACATCCCCGTTTCAGGCAAGAAGATGTTCTCCATCCCACGATGCTGGGTCTAGATTCCTCCCTGGGAGTCATATTCCATCTTTCCAGGGAGATTCACTCCTCTGGGTGTCAGATCCCACATGGGGGGAGGGCAGTGATTTCACCTGCCAAGTTGGGTTAGGTAGAGAGAGAGGGCCACATCTGAGCAACAAAGAGGCATTCGGGAGGAGGCTCTTAGGCACAATTATAGGCAGGCCTAGCCTCTCCTTTACAGCAACCGTCTTCCCAAGGGCAAGTCCCATTGTAGAAGGCTCAAATGAGAACATGTGAAGAGCACATCCATAGGCAGTGCTCCTGGACCATTTCTAAACTGATGACACTGGAAAAAGTAATAAGAGCTAGCTCTTCCTTTGTGCCAGGCACTGTTCTAAGCGTTTTGCCTTTTAATTCTCTCAACAACTCTATGAGATGGGGATTATTGTCTCTGTTTTACAGATGAGGAAACTGAAGTACAGAATGGTTAAATAACTTGTCTGTGGTCACGTGCCTAGTAAGTGGTAGATCCAGACTCCAAATCCTGGCAGTCTAACTCCGGTGTCCATGTTCCTAACCCCTACACTATTGTGCAGTCTCTAGCACCAGGTGCTATTTCTAATCTCTGGAAATACATCTGCCCGTTGAGCATGTCCATTCAAATAGCTCACTGTCACCTCAAACAATGTATCTTAAACCAAACTAATAATTTTTTTTGTTCTCCAAGCCAGGTGTCCCTCCCAATTTCCTTTGTCCCTGCCATTCTCCCAGTCACCTAGACTGGAAATTTTGATATTATCTTTAATCCAATTCTTTCAACCCCCAAATTAGCCACTCACCAGCTTCTATTGATCTTTCTTTTACTTTCTCTTCAATCATCCTTACCAATCTATTCCCATCCTAGACTGGGCCCTCATCATCTAGCTGATCTCCTTGATTCCAAATCAGCCTACACACCAATGTCACACTGATCTTCCTCAAATATTGTTTTTACTACATCATCCTCCTACTTGAAACCCTTCAATAGCACTTTTTCCTACTATATTAAGGCTAGATTCTTCTGCCTGGCTTCTAAGGCCTCTGCAATCTGGTTCCTCTTTACAAGGCCAATCTTATTTTCCCATTTTGCACAACCTGTTCTAATGTAGCTGGTCTCTCTATAGCTACATAAGTTTTCTTTCTCATTACATTTGTGGCAGACATGGTTGGTTGCCTACCAATGAGTCATCTCCCTTACTTCCTTGGTAAGAAAATCTTGATCATGTTTGGCGACAATGTGATCAGCCCCAAGAGATGAATCACAATTGTTTTAAGCCAATCATAAAAACCTCTGCTAGTGATGGTACAAGGATGATCAGGTGACTAGTTATAGCTAATGAGACATGAGGAGCACTCTGAGCAAGCTTCTGGGAAATATTTTCCTCTGTGAAAAAGAGATGAACATAGAAAAGGCCTTCTTCAATCTCTTGCTTGAGAAACTAGAGTGAGGGTATGATGCTTGGTATTGTGGCAGCCATTTTGAAACCATGAGGTAAGACATCACTGTTGTACTGAGGATGCCAGAGCAAAAAGACAAAGATTCTGAGTCCTCAATGATATCATTGAGTGGCTGCACAAACCCTGGGACTGCCCACATCCCAGCTTCTTGTTAACTGGGATAAAAAATGTCTGTATAATGTTAATGGGTAAGTTTTGTTACTTGCATTTGAAGTCATCTGAACTGATAAAACACCCTTCACCCAGTAAGCTGCCCATTTGGTCCAACATCAATTGAAATTCTAAAAGGTCGTCAAGACACAGCTCAAACTCTACTGCTGACAAATCTTTCCCTGACCACTGCAGACCTCACTGATCTCCTTCCCTGCTGAACTTCTAAAGTAGCATTCCACATATGCCCTACAGTTTAGTACTTCATTTTGTATAACTTTTCACTCTGGTTTCTCCCATGTTCATTTTGATTCTCCAAATACACTATGTTTCTTGAGGACCATGACTTCTACTAACTTATTTATTCCTGATTCTGCCAGCTGTGCTTAACACTGTGCTGCACGTATAGTAATCCCTCTACCCTCCTTGCCTGAATAATGATGACATCAGTTACTGGTGGAACTTGTAGTGCTGAACAAGAGGCATTTCATGTCTCCTCTCACAATGATAATTTAGTTTTTACTCTAGGACAAGTGACCCAAAGTCCAAGGTAAACAAGTGACATTTTATGAATTCAAAGGGTTTTATGAGACTTGAGAAGTTGTTAAATCCCTTTTTCCCTTTATCTTATGAGAATAAACTGGAAAAATCATAGTGCTTAAATGAAAGCTAATTTTATTAGCTTCAATTTTATTCATATTTATTTTTCTTTTAAATGGTTCTGCCTGTTTTTATGCAATTTTATTCAATATATTCACATACGATACAGTCACCCAAAGTGTACAGTTGTTCAGTGTCACCATATAGTTGTGCATTCATCACCACAATCAATTTTTGAACATCTTCATTACTCCAAAATAATAAAAATAAGAATAAAAATAAAAGTAGAAAAAACACACAAAACAACCCATCTACCCTATTTACACATATTATTCATTTATTTTTGTCCCCATTTTCCTACTCATCTGTCCATACATTGGATAAAGGGAGTAGGAGCCACAAGGTTTTCACAATCACATGGTCACACAGTGCAAGCTATATAATTATACAATCATCCTCAAGAATCAAGGCTACTGGGTTACAGTTCAACAGTTTCAGGTATTTCCTTCTAGCTATTCCAATACACTAAAAACTAAAAAGGATTATCTATGAAAGGCATAAGAAAAACCTCCAAAATGACCTCTTGACTATTTGAAATCTCTCAGCCACTAAAACTTTATTTTTTTTTTTAATTTCTCCTACCTTTTTGTCAAGAAGGCTTTTTCAATCCTATGACACCGGGTCCAGGCTCATCCCCTGGAGTCATGTCCCACATTGCCAGGGGGATTTACACCCCTGGAAGTCATGTCCACTTAGGAGGAAGTTCTTTCTAGTTTTTAAATGCACTCTGTTATTTAAATACTTACTTTGGACATTATGCCAGAATTAACTGATTACCAACATGTTATTTAACCCTCAAATCAGTATTACAGAACATACAAATCAGTGTTTCTCAGTGCTGGAGGCACATTAGAATCACCTGGGGAACTTTTTTAAATGTACAGATTCCAGGGTCCCACACCCAGAGATTCTGAGATGTGGTCTGGGCATCAGTGTTTTTAAGGGGTCTCTGCGGATTCCACTGCTATAGATAATTGTGTTGAAATACTAAAGCAGAGTACTAGAACTCTAATTTCCACAATAAACACCTATAGTTCTTGCTAAATTGATTACTGAGCCCCAGACTAGAGAATCTAAAAGGTTGAGTTGGGCCCAGGAATCTGCATTTTTAGAAAACAACCATATGATTCAGATGTATGTGTTCTGTAGGCCACACTTTGTGAAATTCTGTTCTAAATGAATTTATATCTAGAAAATTCTGTGGTCTACTTTTTTACTTGATTAAAAATATACTTTTTTACAGAAAATTAATCTGTAGCTATTAGAGTCAGATATGGGGAAAGCAACTATGGTTCTCTGCTTAAAGAACGGAGAAAACAAGATTTTTCTCAGTGTCAAATAGATGAGTTAAGGTGAAGGATAATGCTAATTTCCAATGTGTTATAAGTGAGTATAAGTACAGAAAAGAGAAAGAAAATTGTTATTTCAAGGACAGGAACATTTTCCTGAAATTGAGTAAGCATTTTTGCAAATGACCCAAGTCTAGGAGCATGAGCTAGTCTGATGATTCAGGTTCTGATTCATCAAGATTTCCAATGATGTGGAACAGACTGAAAGAGTATGTCCAAATCAGTGAGGTTAAACTGAACAGAGATAAACATAAAGTAGTTTACAGTTTTTTTTTTAATTTTAATTCACAAGTACAAGATGGAAGAAACCCCACTTGGCAAATTCTCATGTGAAAAAGGCTGGCAGGTTTTCATTACTGACAAATTCAATATGGGTCAATAGCGTGACTCCTTTAAAAAAAGAAAATGAAAAGTGCAAGTTTTGGTCTCTTAGGTAGAGAATTCAAGTCAAAGGAGATGACATCCCAGCATATTTTGCCAGGGTGTCATATTTCTGGGTGCCACAGTTTCAGAAGAACATTAACAAACTAGAGAGCCTCCAGGAAAGGGAGAAACGTGTGGGGAGAGTCTGGAAAATCTTCCCATGAGACATGCTTAGGCTGGAGATCAGAAGTCTTAGTGGGGCAGTAGTCTTCAAGTACCTAAAGAGACATCACAAGAAAGAGAGAAGAAGCTATTCTACAGTGCTCCAGAGAGAAAAGTAGGAAGAGTTTGAAGTTACAAGGAGCCAGGGTTTACCTGAATAGGAGGGAGATGTTTACAACAATGAGACCCTGAAAAGTAGTAACTCTCTGAAACTTTTTCCAAGTCAATGGAAATGTTTAAAGAGAAGCCATATGAGCACTTGTCCAGAAAAAAATGTAGAATGAGTTTCAACATCAGAAAGAAAGTTAGATAAAATGACCTTGAAGTGCTCTACCAACCTGGTTCCCAGAGCTTTCTGGAATTCCTTGTGCCTCAGTAGTTGTTAGAAGAGGAAGTTTACAATGAATGAAAACACAAATGGCATTCAACATGGTATTATAAAAAGAAAGGCACATTCAGTATCATCAAAAAAATTTGACAAATATTTCAGGAAAACTCTGAACTTTTATTAGTTACAAAACAACTAGAGGAGATGGACTCTCATCCTTTACTCAGAAGTTACTTGATTTGGTAGTCAGAATAATGCCACCTCCCCTCCCCCAAAATGTCCACATCCTAATCCACAGGACAAGGTCTTGGATAGAATTCAGGTTGCTAATCAGCTGACTATTAAATAGGGAGATTATACTAGGTTATCTGAGTGGGCCCAATGTAATCACAGGTGTCCTTACAAGTGAAAGAGGAGATGTCAGGCCAAAGAAGGAGACGCAACAACAGAAACAAAGGTCTGAGTGATTTGATGTAAGAAACACTTGCCAGCCATTGTTGCCTTTGAAGATGGAGGAAGGGGCCATGAGCCAAGTAATGTGGGAAGACTATGGAAACTAGAAAAGGCAAAGAAACATTTCTTCCCTAGAGCCTCCAGAAAGGAATGCAGGCCTTTTGATGCCTTGGTTTTTTTGCCCAGTGAAACCTGTCCTGGACTTCTGACCTACAGAAGTGTAAGGTAGTAAATGTGTGTTGTTTTAAGTCATCAAGTTTGTGATAATTTGTTAAAGCAGCAATAGAAAAGTAATACAACAATCTCTGTATGAAAGACTGGCAAGTTTTAGGGGAGGGGGCTCTTGTGCATTTTGTCCCTGAAATTAGCATTTAGGAAATTTGGATGGAAAATCCAGGATTTTTTGATTCTTTGGTTTTGGGTTTTGGTTAGTGTGCTTGTTTTCTTTGCCACTTAACAAAAGTCCCAGAATAAGAGCACGTGTCAGTTTTCAATGGTCTCAAGACTTAGGTTTTTCATCTAGGCCTCCAGAAACTTAGAAGTCTGAACAATGACTTATGGTGCTGTTTGAGGCCCTGGCTCCAGTTTATATCCCCTCTCCATCCTCTGCACCCACTTCCACATCTTAAGTTTCAAGAAGCTTGCCTAGAACCATTTTCATCTGATGACTTCTTTCCAAGTCAAGCACTCATACCTTCAATTTGCAGTATGGGTGAGTGTTTCAATTTGTTTTTTCATATTTGCTAGTGTCTTGCTTTGTAATTACCCACCTAGCCATCCATTCATCTAGGCAATTAGCTTTGTTCCTCTTTATCCACATTAGCCTCCATACTATTCTTCAAGTATGCTCCTATCCCAGGGCCTGTACACTGGCTGTTTCCTCCATCTGGAACATTTTCCTTCAGATATTCACATGGCTAACTCTCTCACTTCCTCCAAGTCTCTGCTTAACTGTCATTTTGTCAATGAGGCCTACCCTGACTACCCTACTCTATACTGGAGTCCACCCCCCACACACCCATACTTCCAAGCCCCCCTTTCCCTGCCCATTTTTTTTCATTGCACTTACCTCCTTCTAACACAAAATGTAATTGGTTATGTTTATGGTTTAGTGTCAGTCTTCCCCCATTAAAATGTTAATGCCATAAAGTACAGGGATTTTTATCTTTTATGTTCACTGATTTATTCCAAGCACCAAGAATAGTGCCTGGTAAATAGTAGACACTTAGTGGCTATTAGTGAATGAATGAATTTATCTTCTCTGTGAAAATAATAGGCCAGATCCTGGGGTAGACTAATAAAAGAATAAGACACTGTGTGACTTTGAGTCTGCCTGTCCAAATCTTGCACACATTTGGTTTAGTTTGAGCTGACTGGGCTATAAACACTTAAGGGCATGTACAGTCTCTCTCATTTCTCTCGATTCCCCTGATGTTAGTCCCTTTCTCCTCCTGCTCCTCAATTCTAATTGCTGTTCTAATGGTTGCCACTTCTCTCCAAGTTTCTCTCCTCTACTCAGTGGGAAAGAATAAGTGGGAAGGAAATGAAATTACTCCTTTAACTGAATCTGCCTATTTATGGATATGCATGGTGTGGAAGAGCTTTGGGAAAAACACAAAAGATGCTTAGAACAATAGGTGGGGTTTTGTTACTGTTGTTTTAGCATTCAGTTTGTAGGAAAATTGTATTAGGGTTCTCTAGGGAAGCATAATCAATGAGAGGTATCTATGACTATAAAATTTACAAAAGTGACTCACGCAGCTGTGGGTATGCATGAGTGCAAATTCTGTAGAGCATGTCAGCAGACTGTCAATTCCAAGGAAGATGTCCTATGAATGCCTCAGAAAACGAACCAGCAACTTTGACGAACTCCTCAGGAAACACTTCACTGGGCAGCCGAAGAAGTGGTGAAGGTCCTCTAACTGTCTCATTATAAGTCTTCAACTGATTAATTGGATTAAATACAGCTAATTGCATTCTCTCATTGTGGAAGACACGCCCTTTGGTGAGTCATCAGTCACAGCTGCAGTCAATTGACTGATGATTTAATCAACCAGCCTGTTGGTTTATAAACCAGCCACAAACGTCCTCACAGCAATTGTCAGGCCAGTGTTTGCTTGACCAGACAGCTGGGTACTATCACCTGACCAAGTTGACACATGAACCTAACCATCACAAAAACCTCCTACTTCTCCCAGATTTAAAAAGTTCAGGTGTGTCTTGCCTTAAGCAATTCCAATAAAAAAGAACTCAAACTTATACACATAGATTGGGTCTGGGAGTGGCTGGCTATTTCCATTTCAAAGGAATTTGAATTTACTAGAGGGTTCATAGAATTTACTACAGGGTTAATTTAGTTTGTGCAATTAAAAAAAAAATTGAACCCAAACGTCCCCAAATGGAGGAAGGATGAAGTGATCCATATTGTATTCATATGATAGATTATGTTCTTAATAAAATGGGAAAATGCTAACATTGTAATGGGGGGAAAAGTTGGAAACAAAATTGTATTATTACAACTGTTTTTTAAAAATCCATTATAAAAATACTGCAAGGAAAGACACCAAATTATTAACAGGGATTTTTTCCAAGTGTTGAGGTTGTAAACAACTACCTTTTTGTCTTTCAAATTGTCTGACTACCCACATTTTCTACAATGATTTTTTGTATTATTTTTATCACAACAATTAAAATGAACTTCTGAAAACAAAAATCAAAATTTGATTTCTAAAAATTCAATTTGCCAAAACTTTTCAGAACTGCAATTATTGGGGGTTCTCCGTGAAGGAGGAAGAAAAAAATTTCCAGGACAACCGTTTATCTACTCTTTATCTAACTCTCCTATTTGCTTAAGAAACGGGTCTATAATAATTCAGAACTAAGGTAGAAGAGAAAACCCAATGATCCTTTACAGAAGGTATGTGGCAGTTACATCAGTGGAGAACGAGGGAAGAGTCTGTGTCAAGTGTTTACTTAAATCCCCTGTTTAATCATTATGCTGTTCTGAAGTGAAACACAACAGCTGATTTATTTGTTCTTTGTATCAAACGGGAGAATGCGTTCAAATGGTCAAAACTGGTAAGACTGTACAAGAAAAGGTGACGGCGGTGATGACAAACCAATAAATTAAAGGAGGCTGCTTGGAGAAATCGCTGAGTCAAAAGCCGGGCAATCACATGAAGATTTTAATAAAAAGGAAACTTACACAGATGTGGTTAGCCTTCCCCCTCCTCTCCACCCCCTCTCGGAATTGTTAAAACTGAGATCAATGAGGAGTGTCGGTTTTAATCTATCCTTTGGTGTCTCGACTAGGCGGAACCTTGGGCAGGCCAGAGGGAAAGAGGATGGAGAAAGGAGGGGGGATCTGGGCCACAGCCCTCGGCCGCGCCCTGGCTTCCAAGGGTGTGGTGTCCCGGCCCCGAAGGCTGCCGGCGGCCGGGCCAGACGCCTCTGGCCTGCGGGTCAGGGTTGCGGAAACAGAGACACGTCGATCTGGACGAAACATTGGTCCTTTGTGCTCCTTGCGTTTGGTACGTTTGGAGAGCTGGTAGCAGCTGTGGGAGGCCGTGCTCGCTGCCAGCACGGGCCTTAGCGGTCAAGGCGACCTTGCTCAGCATTGCAACTATTGTGTTTTGTGGTAGTGACTCCGGAGGCTTTGCCGCTTTCTAGGCATTCCTCCAGGAGCTTTCTCCCCCTGCAGGCCTAGGCTTTAAAGGCAGCTTGTTTTTGCAGTGTGATGCTTTATTCTTGACTTTAGCACCAAGGGTAGCATACAACTCTTACCAGTTAATTATGGCCTCTTTGAGAAAAGAACAATAAAGTGCTGCCCTTTGTGTCTAAGGTTGTTGCTCCTCACTTTACTGGAGTAGTTGCTTTGAAGTCTTTCTCCAGCCATACTGGTGTCGTTTGAACTGACACCAAAACCTAGCATCTACTGGTCACTAACCACTGGGTTGGCATGTCTGTGGGCTACTAGTATTGCTTTGGCTATAGAGGATTCCTTCCTAAGGAGACACCACAGTTGTTTCACACATATACACATGTCAAGATGTATCAAAGTTTTGCACTTTAATCTTGCAGTTTATTGAATGTAAATTATACCTCAATAAACCTGTTAAGAAAAATAGAGGATTAAGTAATAAATGGTAACCAAGATTAAGTAATGATAAAATACACAAATATATTTCTTTTATTTACATCACTGAGAAGTGAAAATAATCACATCTATTGCCCTTTTTGTGAGTTGACTTATTTATTTTAAAACATTAAATTACCTGAGTAAACGTAGGTACCTGTTTTTGTTTTGTTTTGTTTTGTTTTTGGTTTCTTTGTTTGAAATTCAGTACCTGGTTTTATTTACAAAGTTTTTTTTTCCTGAAAGAGGATATTTCATTAATTCTTTATGTATGATTGCTGTGGCACCTAAGAAAGGAAAACTCAAAGCCACCAAGCCTCAAAAAAAGAAAGAAAGAAAAGAAAAGAAAACTGATAGGGGAAAAAAAAAACAAAAACACCACATCACAGCCCAGTAGGAGGAAACAGCCCAGAGGTCAAGAGCCCTGGCTACAGAGACACGTTAGCCTAGGTCTGAAGTTGAAGTGAGTCCCTTATTTTCTCTGAGCCTCAGCTTCCTTACAGAGTTCCTGAGTGAATCAGGGTCAGCAAAGAGGGAACAGAAAGAGGAATCATCTGGCTGAGCCTCAACTCAATGTGGGCCTCAAGTATGGGCTTCTGCCTGGTAGTAGGTTCACGTGGGATTGCTGAGAGAAGGGTTATCACAAAAGTTGATCCCAAGTGAAATCCATCAAACCCTGGTCCAAGAGGGTGGAACGTTGGTGAGTGTCCTCAAAGTCTGAAAGCTTTCCAGGCCTTGAGGACCTTTAAGGATTAAATGAAATAATAATGAATGTGAAGGCTCAAAACAGTACCTGATACACAGTAAGTACTGCACCCAGTCAATGGTGCCTGTTTTTACTCTGTTACTATTGGTGGGGAAACCTCCTGTTTTGTAGTATTGCTAATAAAATAAAACAAGTAGAGTATTTAGCGGAGAGTCAGAGACATGAGAGGTGCTCAGTTGGTGTTAATTCTCTTCCCCCTTTCCTCTCCCTTACTTTGAAATGTTCAGCTCAAATTCAGCCTCCTTCATAAAGCTTTCCCTGCTTCATGTCCCCCAGCTCAATTCATGTGGCCTTTCCTCTGGCTAAGGAGCAGGATATGAGGAATCATCCTGACCTCTGGGCTGTGTGTCCTCCTACTGAGTGTAAGCAAGTGTGGAGGGCCTGTGGTGGGTCACTTGGAACTGAGATGCAGGGAAGCATCTAAGTTTTCACTGAAGAGTGGCCCTGGAATTTGTATACTTCAGTTGTAGATGCAATAAGTGCAGGAAGCTTGGTGTCACAGGTTGGGTTCTCCAGAAGCAGACACTGAGGTGCAATTTGAAGTGTAATGTGTTTAGAAATCAATACTTGTGAAAGGAAAGGGCAAGGGGAAGGATTGGGCAGAGGGAAAAGTCAAGCAACACAACAAAGCCTTGGTCAACCCCTTGGGGAGCTCTGGAATGAGTATTGCCCATCAGAGTGTCCCACACTGGGCTGATGTGGCCTGCCTTTTATACCCCTGCCTCTCTCAGTCACCAGATGCAGGCTTTCCCAGGAAGAGTGTGACCTTGTGATCCAAAGTGGAGGCAGACCCTGAAGAAGCTGACAACTGGCATCTGACCATATACCTTACAGCTGGGCAGCAAGTCCTTCCTTGAAGGAGGTTCAGGATGGTGCATTCTGTGTTCCCCACACTGGGGTAGCCCAACAATGTAGAAACACATATCAAACCTGTTGATTGTTCAGAATAGTGAATTCCAACCATATCTCAACATAATAAAGAAAAGGATTGGCAGCCATCTCAACAGAGGATTGTAGAAGTGCAATGGAATGTCTGTGCAGCAGACAACTGTACATGTGCAGTAAGAGTAGCCGCCACTGAGAAAAGTTTGCCTTGCGGAAGAGAAAAGGAGACCAGACTATTACCAAATTGATCATGTGCAATTGGTAGAGTTTTATATAGCAAGGAGGCAGAGAGAAATTAGGATATGAGAAGAGAGTTGGTAGTGACACATGAGGAGGGGCAAGGGACAGAAATACGACAAGTCTTAGCCCAGGTCTGTCCCTGAAATCTATTTGGCCTTGTCAGCAATGTTCCACCTCACTTATGGTACTTGTTTATGCTTCTTAAATTCCTAGACCCACCTCTCCCATCAATCTTCTGAATCAGTATCTCTGGAGTTAGATCTAGGAAGTAGCATGTTTAATAGGCAACCCTGTTGCTGCTTCTGCAAGCTGCAGTTTGAGAACCCTGCAATGGATAGATCAGTCAGCACCATGGATTATATCCAATGAAGCTGCATACGGCACCCTCACTGTTACAGACTGTGTAGGAAGAGATGATGCAGTAAGCACACTCACTCAAGAGGCTCTAATGGCAGACATGGCAAATCCATTAGGAAAACAACCAATTGCACAGCTCATTAGGGCATATAGAAGATTGTTATTAAGTATATCAATGAATTATTATCACATAAAGTAAATCATCTGTTAAGTGTTGAGGAGATGTGAAGACCAGTCTGAGTGGGATCTTGAACAGTGTAACAGAATGAACTGACATGGGAAAAATTTAGTATCTTTATCTGAAAAAATTTAGCAATTTTATCTTACAGAAATTTAGGCTTTCCTTAAATCATGGATATAGACAATAAACCACAGAAGAAGTAGCAATATCTATGACTTAGACACCACTAGAAACCATGGATGTATTTTCTATCACATTAATGTTTTTTTTAATTTTTATTTTGAAATAATTTCAAACGTATAGGACAGCTGCAAATACAATACAAACCCCATACAGAGAACACCAACAACCCCCAACCCCAGATATCCGTATCTACCAATTTTACATTTTGCTGCCTTTGCAGTACCATTCTTTCTCTTTCCTTCCTTCCTTCCTTCCTTCCTACCTTCCTTCTTTCCTTCCTTCCTCCCTCCCTCCCTCCCTCCCTCCCTCTCCCCTCTTTCAACTATATCTATTATCTTTCTATCAATTATCTATCTACCCATTTATCATCTTCTGAACATTTGAGAGCAGGTTGCATATATCATACTCCTTGAACTCATAACACTTCCATGTACATTTCCTATGAACAAGGATATTCACTTATGTCATCACTTAACTGCAGTCAATTCAAGAAAATTAATATGGATATAAAGCTTAAATTCTATGTTCCAATTTTTCCTTATGCCCCCTTTGAGCTTTTCTCCTCCATTCTTAGTTCCTCTCCAGCATCATATATTGCATTGATTGTCATTAACTCTTAACTCTTTTTTTAAATTAACTATATAAAAATTTTTTTTTAAAAAGATACACAGTAAAAAAACATTTCAAACAAACCATAACAAGGGAGTAAGAAAAAGACAACCAACCTAAAATAACTACTTCGAACATGTTCCTACTCTACCCCAAGAAAATAACCTAATATAGAAACATTTCTGTGAACTTGTTCCTACATACCTATCAGAAATTAACAAACCATAGTCCTTCCTGGGCATTTCCAGAAAGTTAAATTTACACATGGTAGCTTATCTGTTCTTATTGGGTTATTGTGCCCCCTTCATTAATTGATCTCTATCGCTAGTTCCCCTACATTCTACATTATAAACCGTTTATTTTAGGAGTGTGTTGTTTAACCTCTGTTTGTGAATTTTCTAAGTCTCTGATGGTTGTTGATTTCCAAATGTATTACACTGTGGTTGGAGAATGTGCTTTGAATAATTTCAATTTTTTAAATTTATTGAGGCTTGTTTTATGTCCCAGCAAATAGTCTATTCTGGAGAAAGTTCCATAATCACTAGAGAAGAATGTGTATAATGTCCTTTATTGAACCAACATTGAATCTCCTTGGTACTGAACTTTTCTCCATATCTCTCTCTCCTTTCTTTGTTTCTTTGTCTGTAGGGCTCCTTTTAGTATCTGAAGTAAGGCAGGACTTTTATTAGAAAATTCTCTCAGCATTTGTTTGCATGTGAAAAATTAAAGTTCTCCCTCAAATTTGAAGGAGAGTTTTGCTAGATAAAGTATTCTTTGTTGGAAATTTTTCTCTCTCAGAATTTTAAATATGTCATACCACTGCCTTCTCGCCTCCATGGTGGCTGCTGAGAAGTCACTACTTAGTCTTACGTTATTTCCTTTGTATGTAGTGAATTGCTTTTCTCTTGCTGCTTTCAGAACTTGCTCCTTCTCTTCAGTATTTGAGAGTCTGATCAGAATATGTCTTGGAGTGGGTTTATTTGGATTTATTCTATTTGTAGTTTGCTGGGCATTTATGCTTTGTGTATTTTTATTGTGTAGAAGATTTGAAAAGTTTTCCCCAACCATTTCTTTGAATACACTTTCTAGAACTTCACCCTTCTCTTCCCCTTCTGGGACACCAGTGAGTCCTATATTTGGGTGTTTTATTTTATCTATCATATCCCTTAGGTCCATTTTGATTTTTTCAATTTTTTCCCCATTCTTTCTTTTGTTCTTTCATTTTCCCTTCTGTGGTCCTCAAGGTCGCTGATTTGTTGTTCAGCTTTCACTAGTCTTGTACTATGAGTATCCAGAATCTTTTTAATTTGGTCAACAGTTTGCTTTTATTTCCATAAGATCAGCTATTTTTTTATTTACTCTTCCAATTTCTTCTTTATGCTCTTCTAGTGTCTTCTTCATGCCCTTTATATCCTGTCCCATGGTCTCATTGTTCATCTTTAGTTCTTTGATTAATTGCTCCAAGTACTGTGTCTCCTCTGATCTTTTGATTTGGGTGTTTGGGTTTGGGGTTATCCATATCACCTGGTTTTATCATATACTTTAAAATTTTCTGTTGTTTTTGGCCTCTTGGCATTTGCTTAATTGATAGGGTTCTTTTAGGATATGTAGGATTATTAAAAGATGAATCTCTGATTTGTCAGATCTACAGCTTGGTGGCGTACACTTTGGCATCTGCAAGTCACCTATTTCCCTCAAGTCAGTTTTCCCCAACTTTGTCTTTGTAGTGTGTGGGGGTCTGATTCTTGTGGGGTCCAATTGGTGCACCAAGTTTGGGTATGTTGTTGGTGCTGTCCGCCCTGAATGTGGGGCATGTGTCTGAGTGGTTAGGGAGGGAGGGCAGCTTTAATAATCAAACCTTGCAGGTGTTCCTGAAGATTCAAGGCTGTTTCAAGAGTCTAAACCTTCATTTCAGTCTCCCCACAGATTGTCTCTGCCACTGACCCACAAGTCTTTGGTATTGGTGCATGGTCCCTGGGATTTCCAAGTGGGTCCCTCTTCCAAGCCATGCCCTTCTAGGGCCTCTGCTGAGGGAAGGTTGTGCTACATCACAAGTGCATGCCATCCCTCAAGGGAAGTTCTGGGCCACCGGGCTGTGTAGGTGCATTCCCAGCCTGCTGTAAGGATGGCTGTATGGGGCATGCCAATTTCCCCCTTTTGGCACAGCTCTGCCTTCCCAGCTCCAGAACAATTAGTTGTGGGTGTGCAAAAGGGTATTGTCCATGCCCAACATTGTGGTGTGTCCATGTGCCACTGGAAACACCCCCATCACACTGGGTTTCTTGGCACGGCTCTGGGCTGTGGCCCCAGCACTGGGCAGAAGCATTCCCAGCCCACCGGGAAAATGCTGCAAGGGGCGTGGTATTTTTCCCCTTTTGGCTAACCTCTGCCTTCCTCACTCTGAGACAGTTAGCAGTGGGTGCGCAAAAGGCTATCTTCCGCACCAGATATTGAGGTGTTTGCACAGCTCATTCCTGCCATGTTTCACTGTGCGATTCTCGCTGCCGTATCTGCAGCCGCTTTTGTTTTTTTTTTAAAAAAAGAACTAGTCCACCTCCAAACACTAACCCTCAGTTTCTCCACACCACAGAGTGGCTGCCAGATATTCAGCAGCTTACTCATTGCAGAATACAGACTCCCGGTTTCACTAAGTGCACAGTCTCTGTGGATTTAGCAGACATTGTCCAGCTGGTGCTTCACTGGAACTGGTGTTCTGGGTCACTTTCTGGCTTTTATCTAGTATTTTTCATGGAGATGTTTTTTTGCTCTGTCTCTCCTAGCCGCCATCTTAGGTTCTCCACTATCACATTATTGTTAATGTGAATATCTTGAAATATGGTTTATGCTCATCAGTACTTCAAAATTATGTTGCTTTTTAGATCTACCTCCACATCTTGATGTTTAATGTGTTGGTAGAACAGCACATGTTTTATTGTAACACACATTTCTTATTAAATATTTTCATAACTGTATTTTGATATAATTTGTTTTCTTTGTAATCATATATATTTTATGCATTAATAAAATGCAATTCAAAGTCAGGCTATATAGGCTTCATCAAACTCTTAAAGGGGTCCATGGCAGAAAAAATTTAAAAACCTCTGGCTAGAGGGCAGGGCAAGATGGTGGAGTGTTGAGGTGTGTGTTTTTGTTACTCCTCCAGGGCAGTTGGTAGAAATCCAGGAACTGTGTGGATGAGACACCACAGAGCAATTTGACATTAGACATACTTCATAAAACACAAATGCGTGGAACAGCTGAGATCCATGAAATTTGTAAGTTCTCCTGGTCAGGGGGCACACGCCCCTCCCTGCCAGGCACAGTCCTGTGGGAGGTGGGGCCATCGGTGCTGGGAACAAGGGGGGAGAACTGCAGTTGCATCTCTGATTGAAAACTCAGACTGCTGATCAAAAACTCCAAACATAGATAGACTGAGACCAGACACCAGAGAATCTGGGGGCAGTCTGCCCGGCAGAGAGGTGATAGGGCTGGTAAAGACAGCAAAGAAAACCCAAAAATAAAAACAGAGACTTTTTGGAGTTCAGGTGAACATAATACAGAGAAGGGCAGCACTCAAACAGAATCAGGTGCATATGCAAATCCAGGGGGTGAGGACCCTTGTCTGAAAGTTGGTTTCTCTGCTTTCTTGACTATTCCTTAATCGCCCTCAACTCCTTGTCTTTTAGCATTTCAATAGCCCATTAGATCTGCAAGGACTGCAAATAGTCCATACTGGGCCCTTCATTTTCTTTCTCTTTCTCTTTTTTTTTGTTTTTTTGTTTTTTTATGTATTTTTCTCTTTTTCTAAAATAATTATTCTAAGAAACCCACTATAGAAAGCCTCAAAGACTTGCAGTTTGGGCCCAGGCAAGAGCAGATCTAAGATAGCTCTGAGAGACAAAGCAGTAAGTCTAATGGTGGAGAAAATTCACTAAACACCATAACTTACCAAGAAGAGGGGAGTGTGGCCCAGCTTCAGTGGTAGCCCTCCTTTGGGGAACTCAGATCCCAGGGGCTGGAATTCAGAAACCAGCTGCAGTCAATCACACCCCTGACAGGGTCAGGATCATCTGGAGAACTAAAGGCTCTATGGCTCCTTACACTGGTGGGGTAATTGCAGGCTGGCAAATGCCACCTGCTGGACAGCATAGGAGAAGCAGAGACTCTAAAGGCCTCACAAGAGGGACTCATTCTCAAGGAAACTCCATACCCTCCTCCTGAGACATGAGCCTCTCTGGACTAGGAAAACCTGACTGGGATTGACCCTATCTGAGGAGACCGTCACACAAGAAGGCTACATAGAAGCAGGGCAAGAAACAGAAAAACAAGAGTTGAAAAACTCTGACCAACTAAACAAAATCTAAGTTAAAGGCCTAGAATAGGATGAACTGAACACCAAAGGTTAGAGAACAAAGGCAACCAACAAGAAAACCTTAGGTAAAAGAGTAAAAACAAGCTCCAGAATAAACTAATCAAGAAAGTCAGATGCCTTGACAGCTAAGATAATGAGCCATACTAGGAAACACAAAAATATGGACCAACCAAAGGAACAAACTAATAGTTCAACTGAGACACAGGAGTTGAAGCAATTATTGCTAAATCAATTCAATGAACAAAGGAAGAACTAATTGGAGATGTTCAAACAAAGCTAAATCATTTTAAAAATCAAGTCAATGAACTGAGAGAAGACATAAAAGAGATGAAGGATATAAGGAGGACACTGGATGAACATAAGGAACAATTCATAAACTTGAAAAGCAAAATGGCAGAACTTATGGGAATGAAGGGCATAATGGAGGAGATGAAAAAGACAAGGGAGGGATACAAGAGTGGATTTCAACAGGCAGAAGAAAGGATCAGTGCATTGCAAGACCAGACATCTGAATTCACACACATGAAAGAACAGATTGTGAAAAGAATGGAAAAATATGACAAAGATCTTAGGGACCTGAGTGACAACGTGAAATGCACAAATATACATGTTATGGGTGTCCCAGGGGAGAACAGAGGCGAAAGTGGGCAGAAAGAATAATAGAAGAAATAATCACTGAAAATTTCCCAACTCTTATAAAGACAAAAAATTAGAGATTCAAGAAGTACAGCACACCCCAAACAGAATAGACTCCAATAGACCTACTCCAGGACACTTACTGATCAGATTGTCTAACGTCAAAGACAAAGAGAGAATTCTGAAATCAGCAAGAGAAAAGCAATCCATCACATACAAGGGAAGCATGATAAGACTATATACAGATTTATCTGCAGAAACCATGGAGGTGAGAAGACAGTAGTATGATATATTTAAGATACTGAAAGAGAAGAACTGCCAACCAAGAATTCTATATCCGGCAAAACTGTCCTTCAAAAATGAGGGAAAGATCCCCTTGAGTGCCTCTTTGTTGCTCAGATGTGGTCCTCTCTCTCTCTAACTAAGCCACCTTGGCAGGTGATCTCTCATCTCTCCCCACTACATGGGACCTGACTCTCGGGGGTATAAATCTCCCTGGCAACACAGGATATGACTCCCGGGGATGAATCTGGACCCAGCATTGTGGGACTGAGAACATCTTCTTGACCAAAAAGAAGATGCAAAGTGAAATGAAATAAAGCTTCAGTGGCTGAGAGATTTCAAATGGGGTTGAGAGGTCACTCTGGTGGACATTTTTATGCACTATATAGATAACACTTTTTAGGTTTTAATGTATTGGAAGAGCTAGAAGTAAATACCTGAAACTACCAAATTCCAACTCAGTGACCTTGACTCTTGAAGATGATTGTATAATAATGTAGATTACAGGGGATGACAGTGTGACTGTGAAAACCATGTGGATCACACTCCCTTTATCCAGTGTATGGATGGATGAGTAGACAAATAGGGACAAAAACTAAATGAAAAATAGGGTGGGATGGGGGGATGATTTGGGTGTTCTTTTTTACTTTTATTTTTTACTCTTATTCTGATTCTTTCTGGTGTAAGGAAAATATTTAAAAATAGATTGGGGTGATGAATGCAAAACTATATGATGGTACTGTTAACAGTTTATTGTACACCATGGATGATTGTCTAGTATGTGAATATATCTCAATAAAGCTGAATATTAAAAAATTGAGGGAGAGATTAAAATATTTCCAGGCAAACCCACATTGAGAGAGTTCATGAATAAGAGACTGGCGCTACAAGAAATATGAAAGGGAGTGCTATAGGCTGATAGGAAAAGACAGGAGAAAGAGGTTTGGAGAAGAGTGTAGAAATGAAGATTTATCAAGAAGGCTAAAAAGGGAGAGAGAAAAAAATAAGGCATGATGTATAAAATCCAAAAGACAAAATGATAGAAGAAAGTACTGCCCTTACAGTAATAACACTAAATGTTAATGGATTAAACTCCCCAATAAAAAGACACAGACTGGCAAAATGGATTAAAAAACAGGACCCATCTATATGCTGTCTACAAGAAAGTCACCTTAGACACAAGGACAAACATAGGCTGAAAGTGAAAGGTTGGAAAAAGATACTTCATGCAAACAGCAACCAGAAAAAAGCAGGAGAAGCTATATTAATATCAGACAAACTAGACTTCAAAGGTAAAACAATTAAAAGAGACAAAGAAGGACAATATATATTAACAAAAGGGTCAATTCATCCAGAAAACATAACAATATAAATATTTATGCACCAAGCCGGAGTGCCCCAAAATTCATGAGGAAAACACTGAGAACACTGAAAGGAGAAGTAGATAACTCCACAATAATAGTTGGAGACTTCAATACACCACTCAAATAAATGGACAGAACATCTAGACAGAGGATCAAGAAGGAAACAGAGATGTTGAATTGTATGATAAATGAACTAGACTTATGAGACATTTATTGGACACTACACCCCACAACAGCAGGATACACATTTTTTCTCAAGTGCTCATGGAACATTCTCTAGGATAGACCACATGCTGGGTCACAAAGCAAGTCTCAACAAATTTAAAAATATTGCTATTATAAAAAGCACTATCTCAGATCATAATGGAATGAAGTTAGAAATAAATAACAGGCAGAAGATTGTAAAATTCACAAATATATGGAGAGTAAACAACACACTCTTTGAAAACCAGTGGGTAAAGGAAGAAATTAAAAGAGAAATTAGTAAATACCTCGAGGCAAATGACAATGAAAACACAACATATCAAAACTTATGGGAGGCAGCAAAGGCAAGGCTGAGAGGGAAATTTATTGCCCTAAATGCCTATATTAAAAGAGAAGAGAGAGGAAAAATTGAGGAATTAACTATCCACCTGGAGGAACTAGAGAAAGAACAGCAAATAAACTCCAAAGCAAACAAAAGGGAAGAAATAACAAAGATTAGAGCAGAAATATATGAAACTGAGAACAGGAAAACAATGGAGAGAATCAACAAAATCAGAAGCTGGTTCTTTGAGAAAACCAATAAAATTGATGGACCCCTACATAGGCTAACAAAAAATAAAAGCAGATGCAAATAAATGCAATCAGAAATGGGAAAGGAAACATAACTACTAACCCTGCAGAAATAAAAGAGATAATGGGAAGATACTATGAATAACTATATGCTAATAAACTGGAAACTTACATGAAATGGACAACTTCCTAGAAAAGCATAAACCACCAACATTGACATGAGAAGAAATAGATGACCTCAACAAACCAATCACAAACAAAGAGATTGAGTCAGTCATCAAAAAGCTCCCAAAAAAGAAAAGCCCAGGACCAGATGGCATCACATGTGAATTCTACCAAGCATTCAAGAAAGAATTAATACCAATCCTGCTCAAACGCTTGAAAAAGATTGAAGAGGAGGGAAAACTACCCAACTCATTCTATGAAGCCAACACCAACCTAACTCCAAAATCAGACAGATACTACAAAAAAAAAAAAATTGTAGACCAATCTCTTTAATGAATATAGATGCAAAAATCCTCAACAAAATACTTGCAAATCAAATCCAGCAGCACATTAAAAGAATTGTACACCACAACTAAGTGGGGTTTATCCCAGGTATGCAAGGCTGGTTCAACACAAGAAAATCAATTAATGTAATAGACATCAATCAATCAAAGAAAAAGAACCACTTGATCATCTTGATTGATGCAGAAAAGGCATTTGACAAAATTCAACATCCTTTCTTGATGAAAACACTTCAAAGGATAGGAATAGAGGGGAATTTTCTCAATATGATAAAGGCCATATATGAAAAACCCACAGCTAACATCATACTCAATGGGGAGAGACTGAAAGCTTTCCCTCTAAGATCAGGAACAAGACGGGGATGCCCACTGTCACTACTGTTATTTACCATTGTGCTGGAAGTTCTAGCTAGAGCAATTAGGCAAGAAAAAGAAATAAAATTCATCCAAATGGGAGAGGAAGAAGTAAAACTTTCACTCTTTGCAGATGACATGATTCTATATGTAGAAAATCCACAAAAATCTACAGCAAAGCTATTAGAGCTAATCTATGAATACTGCAAAGTGGCAGGCTACAAGATCAACATGCAACACTTGTAGTGTTCTTATACACAAGTAATGTGCAACAAGAGGAAGAAATTTTTTTAGAAATTCCATTTACAATAGCAACCAAAAGAATCAAGTATTTAGGAATGAACTTAACGAAGGCCACAAAAGACCTATACAAAGAAAACTATAAGAAACTGCTAAAAGAAATAGAACAGGACCTAAAAAAAAAGAAATGGAAGAACATACCATGTTCATGGATTGGAAGACTAAAAATAATTAAGATGTCAACTCTACCTAAACTGATTTATAGATTCAATGCAATAACAATTAAAATCCCAACAACTTGCTTTGCAGAAATAGAAAAACCAGTAACCAAATTTATTTGAAAGGGCAAGGTGCCCTGAATAGCCAAAAATATCTTGAGAAAGAGGAACGAAGTGGGAGGTCTCACACTACCTGACTTTGAAGAATATTACAAAGCTACAGTTCTCAAAACAGCATGGTACTGGCATAAGGACAGAGACATCAACCAATGGAATCAAATTCAGTTTTCAGAAATAGACTACCACATCTACAGACAATTGATCTTTGTTAAGGCAGTCAAGCCAAAGCAACTGGGACAGAGCAGCCTCTTCAATAAATGTTGCTTGGAGAACTGGATATCCATTTCCAAAAGAATGAAAGAGGACTCCAAGTGGATCAAAGACCTAAACATAAGTGCTAAGACCATAAGACTCTGAGAAGAAAACATAGGGCAATATCTCAAAGATCTTGTGATAGGAGATGGTTTCATAGACCTTACACCCAAAGCGCAAGCAACAAAAGAACAAATAGACAAATGGGATCTCCTCAAAATTAAACAGTTTTGTAAATCAAAGGACTTTGTTGAAAAAGTAAAAAGGCAGCCTACACAATGGGAGACAATATTTGGAAACAATAAATCAGATAAGGGTTTAATATCCCAAATATATAAAGCAATCCTACAACTCAACAACAGAAAGACGAACAACCCAATTAAAAAATGGGCAAAAGACATGGACAGACACTTTTCTGAAGAGGAAATACAAATGGCTCAAAAACATATGAAAAAATGCTCAACTTCACTGGCTATTAGGGAATGCAAATCAAAACCACAATGAGGTATCATCTCACACCTACCAGAATGGCCGTTATCCAAAAAATAGAAAATTACAAATGCAGGAGAGGATGTGGAGAAAGAGGCACACTTATTCATTGTTGGTGGGAATGTAGAATGGTGCAACCACTCTGGAAGACAGTGTGGAGGTTCCTCAGGAAGCTAAGTATAGATTTGCCACATGACCCAGGTATTCCATTGCTAGGTATATACTCAAAGGAACTGAAAGTTAAGACACAAACATTTGTAAACTGATGTTTATTGCAGCATTATTCATGATTGCCAAGAGATGTAAGCAGCCCAAATGTCCATCAACAGATGAGTGGATAAGCAAACTGTTTTGTAGACACATGATGGAATATTATGAAGCTGCAAGACAGAACAAAGACATGGAACATATAATAACATGGAAGAACCTTGAGGATATTATGTTGAGTGAAGTTAGCCAGAAACAAAAGGACAAATACTGTATGGTCTCACTAATATGAAATAACATTAGTGAGCAAACTTGGAGAGTTAAAAGCTGATAACACAGGCTACCAGGAGATAGAAAGAGGGTAGAGATCAGGCATTTGATGCTGAAGGACTACAGAATGTTCAGCAGGATTGATTGTATAGATCCAGAAATAGCATAATACTGTGTGATGGTAGCACAATATTGTAAGTACACTGAACAAAGATGTCTGTGAGTAAGGCTGAAAGAGGTGGGATAGTGGAATGTACAATACCAGGGGTAAAGATAGATGATGAAGACTGGGACTGTATAACTTGGCAAAAACTGGAGTGGCCAACCTTACTAAATGTACAAATATACAAATATTCTCACAGGTGGGAGAAGGAATGAATGTCAACCATGCAGAGTGTTGAAAAAGGGATGATATTTTGGAAAAAAACATAATCAAGGCAAGCTGCAGTCTATGGTCAACAGTAACATTGTAATATGTTTCCATTAAATGTAACAAAGGCAATATACTAAAGTTAAATGTGTATGAAAGGGGGATATAAGGGAGGAATATGGGATTCTTGGTAGTGGTGTTGTTTTCTGTCCTCACTAATATATTCTATTGTATTATGACACTTCATTTTTCTTTTTATTATTATCTATTTTTATTATTCACCAAAAAAAAAAACACTTTTTCATAGTAATCAATATGTTCAAGTCCCAACTGTGGTGATAAATGTACAACTATATGATGATACTGTGAACAACTGATTGTACACTGTGGATAATTGTATTTTATGTGAATACAACTCTATAAAATTGTGGGAAAAAATATAAATAGCAGTAAAAGTGCTGGAGAAAACATGGAGAGAGGGATGTACCTATTTACTGTTGATGAGGAGGCAGAATGGTGTGGCCTTCCTGGAGATCAGTGTGGTTGTTCCACAAGAAGCTAAGTCTGTGGGGGCCATAAGGTCCTGCAACCTCATTATGGGGTATGTACTTGGAAGATCTGAGAGCAGAGACATGAATGGACATTTGCACACTGGTGTTTATGGAAGCAGTGTTCATGATTTGCAGTGGGTGGAGGTGGCCTAAGGGTACACTGACTGAGGAACAGAATGGTGAACTGTGGTGAATGCAAGCAATGGAATATTGAGCAACTACAAGGAGTGAAGTCGTGAGACACGCAAGGAGGTGAATGGATCCTGTAGGCAGCATTTTGAGTGAAGTATGCCAGAAACAAATGCAAAGACTATAATGCCTCACCAATATGGACTAACTACAATGTGTAAACTCAGAATTGAATCTTACAGCAAGCCTAACCAGGAAATGGTTATTGTAATGGTCCGTAGATTGTAAGCCTTACAGCAGTCAAATCTATTCCTGAAATGTAATGGCTATCTCCAAACTCTGAGATGTTGATCCCTTGGTGTATAACCTGATTGGTCTCTGAAACATTGGGTATCTGTGTGACACCTGAAACTCAGAGCTAGAGCTTGGCAGATATGAATGTCAGTATTAATGCATACAGCAACTGTTAAAAAATAAAAAAGCTGAAAAAGAGCCCAGACTTCAATTAGAGATATGAATGAAGCAGCTCTGGTTAAGACTAGGGCAAATCGGGCCGAAGGGTAAAGGTTGAAACTGTGTGTTAATACTTCAACTTCCATGTGAGACCAAGGGAAGAAATGTTTATTTGGTGTAGGATCTATATTTTCTAAACAATACAACTTCTACAGTCAGTTTGTTCAAACACCACAATTACATGGAACTTTGAATAGGAAATGGGATATGGTAGGTCTGTATAGTTTAGAGTGAAATAGCAACACATCCCAAAGTAATTTGGGGAGAGAATAAAAATATATATTCGGGGCCCCCCTGAGGAGCTGGGGGAGGATGCAGAGGTGTTGGACTTCCTCACCTGGATTGTTGCTGATGTTCTCACAAACATTGAGCACTGATGGCTTGACATGCTGAGCCCTCTATCTTGGGGCTTGCACCTATGAAGCTTGTTACTGCAAAGGAGAGGCTAAACCTGCTTATAATTGTGCCTAAGAGTCTCCGCCTGAGTGCCTCTTTGTTGCTCTGATGTGGCCCTCTCACTCTAACTAAGCCACCTTGGCAGGTGATCTCACTGCCCTCCCCACTACATGGGACCTGACTCCCAGGGGTGTAAATCTCTCTGGCAATGCAGGATATGACTCCTGGGAGTCTGGACCCAGCATCATGGGATTGAGAACATCTTGACCAAAAGGTGGATATGAAATGAAACAAAATAAAGCTTCAGTGGCTGAGAGATTTCAAATGGAGTCGAGAGGTCACTCCAGTGGACATTCTTATGCACCATATAGATAACACTTTTTAGGTTTTAACATATTGGAATAGCTAGAAGTAAATACCTGAAGCTACCAGATTCCAACTCAGTAAACTTGACTCTTGAAGGTGATTGTATAACAATGTAGATTACAAGGGGTGACAGTGTGACTGTGAAAACCATGTGGATCACAATCCCTTTATCCAGTGTATGGATGGATGAGTAGACAAATGGGGACAAAAACGAAATGAAAAATAGGGTGGGATGGGAAGGATGATTTGGGTGTTCTTTTTTATCTTTTACTCTTATTCTGATTCTTTCTGGTATAAGGAAAATTTTCAAAAAAGATTGTGGTGATGAATGCAGAACTATATGATAGTACTGTGAGCAGTTGATTTACACCATGGATGATTGTATAGTATGTGAATATATCTCAATAAAACCGAATTTAAAAAAAAAAAAACCTGGCTTAGGGAAGTTTCCGTAGCTAGTCATCACCTACATTAGGTTCTTTACATCCTGATTTAGTTTGCTAAAGTTGCCAAAATGCAATATACCGGAAATGGGTTGGCTTTTACAATGGGGATTTATTAACTTATAAGCTCACAGTTCTGAAGCTGTGGAAATGTTCAATTCAAGGCATCATTAGACAATATCTGGACTCTTCTGTCAGATGGCAAGGTACATGGCATCTGCTAGTCTCTCCCTTCTCTTCCAGGTGTCATTGCTTCCAGCTTCTGGCTCCAGTGTCCTTTCTCTCTCAGCTTCTCTTATAAAGGACTCCAGTAAGAGGATTAAGACCCACCTGGGGCATACCTCAACTGAAATCACCTAATCAAGAGATCCCACCCACAATAGGTCTACACCCACAGGAATGGATTAGCTTTAAGAACATGATCTTTTGTGGGGTACATATAGCTTCAAATCATCACATACCCCATCCCCCAACCCCCACCCCACAATACACACCATTTCTCCCAGTTATTTCCTGGATAAGACACCTTAGAAAGCAGGGAAGACAGAAAATTTTGCTTCAGGACCTTTATGTATGATCATGCATTATTTTATTCACTCAATCAACTCAACAAATATTTATTGAGCACTTATCATGGACCAGGCACTTTGTTGGGGGTGCTGAGGATACAGTGATGAATAAGACATATTGTGTCCATCCTCAAGGAGTTTACATTCTAGTACTGGTCAACAGACAAATGAAATAATTTTCAATTTTATTGCTTTATGCAAAATAAAACAAGGGATAGAGGTAACACCAGCTAACATTTATTGGGTGGAATGCTTAATATGTGCCAGATACATTTACACATCCACTAAAACTCTATAAGGTCAGTATTTAATATATCCATTTTAGAGATAAGGAAATTAAGGCATAGAGAAGTAAGTCCCCAATGCTACACAGCTAGTAAATGACAGAGCCAGGACTCAAACTCAGGTAACAACAGTTCCTTTATAGGCATGTTAAGTTTGAGATGCCTATAAAACAACCAAGTGGATTTATTGAATAGGCAAGTGGGAATATGAGTCTGGGGTGCAAAGAAGAGATCCAGGGTGCAGATAGAGAATCATAAGCCATCAGCATAAAGATAGTTTTTAAAGTCATGGGACTGCATGAGAGTCCTTAGGGAGAAACTGCAGGTAGGGAAGAGAGGCAGGCCCAGGACTGAGCCCTGAAGCTCTCTAACATTTAGGGCATGGGTAGAGGAGAAGGAAAACCAAAGGTAGGATGAAAAACAACCTAGAAGCCAAGAGGGAAGGACATTTTAAGGTGGTCAGCATAATCAACTTGGTAACCAAGTTAAGCTGTTATTATTCTAGAACATATCTTAAGGCTATGTATAGTTATTAAAGGGGCCTAGTTTAAGAAATAATCCAGTAAGAAGTGATATAATCAGGATGAACATACATTCCTGGTTAGCCTGGGACAGTCCCTAAAACCATTGTTCCACATCTCATCCAATTTAGCATTTGCCTCAGATTTTTCATTTTTGAACTATTACTATAAATAGTTGCACTAAAATAATTTGGTTTGGGCTTGATAAATCTCCACTTGAACTTCCAGTTTTTACAGAGCTCTCACTGTGGTTCACATTTGATTAAATCTGAAAGACAGTGATAACCCATCTCTTTCCCTAACCCTTTTCAGATGTAACGCAATTAGGGAGGCGGGGCAAGATGGCAGACTGGTGAGCTGTATGTTTTAGTTACTCCTCCAGGAAAGTAGGTAGAAAGCCAGGAACTGCGTGGACTGGACACCACAGAGCAATCTGACTTTGGGCATACTTCATACAACACTCATGAAAACGTGGAACTGCTGAGATCAGCGAAATCTGTAAGTTTTTGCGGCCAGGGGACCCGCGCCCCTCCCTGCCAGGCTCAGTCCCGTGGGAGGAGGGGCTGTCAGCTCCGGGAAGGAGAAGGGAGAACTGCAGTGGCAGCCCTTATCGGAAACTCATTCTGCTGATCCAAACTCCAACCATAGATAGACGGAGACCAGACACCAGAGAATCTGAGAGCAGCCAGCCCAGCAGAGAGGAGACAGGCATAGAAAAAAAACAACACAAAAAACTCCAAAATAAAAGCGGAGGATTTTTGGAGTTCTGGTGAACATAGAAAGGGGAAGGGCAGAGCTCAGGCCCAAGCTCAGGCCCTGAGGCGCATATGCAAATCCCGAAGAAAAGCTGATCTCTCTGCCCTGTGGACCTTTCCTTAATGGCCCTGGTTGCTTTGTCTCTTAGCATTTCAATAACCCATTAGATCTCTGAGGAGGGCCCTTTTTTTTTTTTTTTTTTTTTAATCCTTTTTTCTTTTTCTAAAACAATTACTCTAAGAAGCCCAATACAGAAAGCTTCAAAGACTTGCAATTTGGGCAGGTCAAGTCAAGAGCAGAACTAGGAGAGCTCTGAGACAAAACGCAATAATCCAGTGGCTGAGAAAATTCACTAATCACCACAACTTCCCAAGAAAAGGGGGGTGTCCGCTCACAGCCATCATCCTGGTGGACAGGAAACACTCCTGCCCATCGCCAGCCCCATAGCCCAGAACTGCCCCAGACAACCCAGTGTGACGGAAGTGCTTCAAATAACAGGCACACACCACAAAACTGGGCGTGGACATTAGCCTTCCCTGCAACCTCAGCTGATTGTCCCAGAGTTGGGAAGGTAGAGCAGTGTGAATTAACAAAGCCCCATTCAGCCATCATTTCAGCAGACTGGGAGCCTCCCTACACAGCCCAGCAGCCCAGAACTGCCCTGGGGGGACGGCACTCACCTGTGACATAGCACAGTCATCCCTCAACAGAGGACCCGGGGTGCACAGCCTGGAAGAGGGGCCCACTTGCAAGTCTCAGGAGCCATACGCCAATACCAAGGACTTGTGGATCAGTGGCAGAGACAAACTGTGGCAGGACTGAACTGAAGGATTAGACTATTGCAGCAGCTTTAAAACTCTAGGATCACCAGGGAGATTTGATTGTTAGAGCCACCCCCCCCTCCCTGACTGCCCAGAAACACGCCCCATACACAGGGCAGGCAACAGATGTAACGCAATTAATCTCACCATCAAGTAGAGCAGGCATGGAGTTCTCTCTGATAAAAGGAAAGATGCTCAGAAACCAGCAATTAGGGACAGCTAACAACCCCAGGTTTTGGGTGGTGGTGGAGGAAGTATTTGACACTGTCCAGCTGCCTGCCAGTTGGCATACTGGCCAGTTGTTCCTTGGTTTTCAAGTTCCACATGTGAGTTGCAGAAAGTGTCAAGTCACCAGATAGCAGGGTCAAAGGGAGATGTGGAAAATTAAAGGTTATGTATACATGAAATATGTGTAGGCAATAAGAGGCTAAGCATTCCTGCTAGAGTATATAGAGAGCAGTCTGAACAGTCTTGCAACAGTGGTTTTGTAATTTATTGCATGGTATGTATCTACAACTATTTATTTTCTTGATTAATAATGCATTTAAAAAAATTTTTTGTGATAAACCCTTTGAGCAGTGATGAGCTCAAATAAATGCAAGTACATGCTTACTGAACAACTAGGTACTGAGTTTGATGATGTATGCACAACTCACACAGTGTTTGGTGATGTTTGCCACCCATGGGTGCCACAGTGTTATCACTGACCACACACAAACCAGAAGACACATCTGCTGAAGAAGTAACATCATCTACCTCAGATATCAGTAGTTTATTTTAAGACTGTACCCAAGGATCACATGTGTAGATGCAGAAATTTACATATAACTCTATGAAGCGTGATGTTTCATGTATATCAAATCATTGTTCTTCTAAACTCATTTTGTTCATTTTTTATTCCAAATATCCTTGTGCATATACAAAATGACATCAGTCGAACAAATGGTTCAATGACACAAATTTTATTTCAGTGTCTTCAGTTGCCTTAAACAGAAAAGAAGTTAAATTAATAATGGTTCAGTTATTTCATCCAATGCATGGGATCAAAATAACAATTTTGGAAGTTTATTCTGATGAAGGTAAAACATCTGACATCACTGTAAATGCTATTGTATGTTCAGTAACAAAGTTTAACATCAAAGATTAATTATTTCATCTGTTTTTTCAGTAATAATTATGCCAATCAAAAACAAGGCATAATGTCAAAATTTACTAATATCATTTTTATAAACACAAAATGTCTGAACTACAATTTTTTTTGTATGTAACAAAGTTAATGTTGAATACTGTTCCAGTTTGCTAATGCTGCCAGAATGCAAAATACCAGAAATGGATTGGCTTTTATAAAGGGGATTTATTTGGTTACAAAGTTACAGTCTGAAGGCCATAATAGTGTCCAAGCTAAGGCTTGCCAACAATCGGGTACCTTCACTGGAGGATGGCCAGTGGCGTCTGGAAAACCACTGTTAGCTGGGAAGGCATGTGGATGGTGTCTGCTTGCTCTCAGGTTACTTTTCAAAATGATGTTCTTCAAAATGTTGCTGTTGGGGCATTTTGTCCTCTCTTACTTGTAGCTTCTCCTCAAAATGTCACTCTCAGTTGCTCTTACCTCCTTCTGTCTGTGAACTCTTTTTATAGGAATCCAGTGATTTAATAAAGACCCACCTGGAATGGGTAGGGTAGCACCTCCATGGAAATTATCCTATCAAAGGTCTTGCCCACAGTTGATTGAGTCACATCTCCATGAAACACCCAATCAAAGATTCCAACTTAATCAACACTAATACATCTGCCCCCACAAAATTGCATCAAAGATAATGGTGTTTTGGGGGACATAATACATCCAAATTGGCACAAATACCAAACAAACAAAAATTCAGGATGGCCGCATGGGCATTCTCTGTTTGCTGCTTGTCATTACTCAGATTTTAGAAATGTTTGTGCTTTTGAAGAACTACTTTGTTACTCCATTTAAGTGTTCTTCAATGGTTCTGAATTTTTTTATAAGGAGTTCTCTAAATTGTGGTGTATTTCTTTCAACATTAGCTGGAAACATTTAATCAAAATTCAAAACTGTTATTCAACAAATGGAATGCCAAAAAAATCTTCAGATTTTGAAGGTTTTAACAAATTGCAGTTCTGGAAAACAAAGTATGACAACAGGAAGACATTGAAATATATCCCTACAAAAGGACTGAAACAAATTAAATGAGAACTTTAGTGGTGAGGAATGGCACCATTAAACTTTTTCCTTTAAACTTTTTATTTTGAAATAATTTCAAACTTACAGGACAGTTGCAAAAATAATACAAATTGCTTCAAATATAGAGCCATGGAGATTGAGGTCTGGAGTCAAGAGGTCTTGGGCTGGGAGAGTATAGCAGCCCATGCACCTGAAAAGGAATTCTTACAGATCGAATACATAATGTCACAGAATGCAATTTCATCTCCTGAATTTTAAAGGTAACTGAAAAGATTTTTCTTTACTTTTCATAAATGACAGACTCACAAATAGAAAATTTACCATGAAGTGATTCTAAGATTTAAGGAGAAGAGTTCAAAGGCAAACTAAAATAATAGCTATGGCAATATTGGAAAATATCTCAGAGGGGATTTGGCCTTAGAGTTATTAATTGTTGCTATGAATCTCCAGTAGGGGGAAAACATGGACTGGTGCAGAATAAATACAAAACAATGACATTTTAAAAAGAGCACAATCATTTAGGTGTGTGGAAACATATAATACAATAGTGGCAGCATCAAAAAGCATTGATCAAGGAGAGAAGCATTAAAAGAGGATGACAAGAACCTAAGATGGTGGCTAGGTGAGACAGGGCAAAAAAACACCTCCGTGAAAAATACTAGATAAAAACCAGAAAGTGACCCAGAATACCACTTCCAGCAATGCACCAGCTGGACAAGGTCTGTTAAAACCACAGGGACTGTGCACTGGGTGAAATTGGGAGTCTGCATTCTGAAATGAGTGAGTAAGCCAGCTGAAAGTCCTATGGCCATGCTGCAGTGTGGGGAAACTGCAGGTTGGAATTTGGAGATGGGCTAGTTCTTTAAAAAAAAAAAATACCCGGGAGCGACTGCAGATATGACAGTGAGAACCACGCAGTGAAGCACTGCAGGAGCAGGCTGTAGCCAACACCTTGGTGTCTGGCATGGAGGATAGCCCTCCCCACACCTGCTATTGTCCTGGGGCCAGAGGGACAGAGGGGTGAGCCAAAAGGAGAAAGAAACCATACCCCTTGCAGCCGACTTCCCACAGCACCCTGCACATGCCACAATATCAGCCGTGGACAGTGGCCTTGGGTGCAACCACAGCTAGTTGTCCTGGAGCTGGGAAGGTGGAGCTGTGTGAAAAGAAGGGGGTTGAGATGCCCCATTCAGCGATTTTTGCATCAGGCTGGGAACGCCCCTGCATGGCCCGGCAGCCCAGGGCTTTCCTTGAGGGATGGCGTGCACTTGTGACATAGCACAGCCTTCCCTCAGCAGAGGTCCTGGAAGATCACAGCTATCAAGCAAAGCAAATGCCAAGAGGCCAAAAACAACAGAAAATCTTAAAGCATTTGCTAAAACCAGACGATATGGAGAACCCAATCCCAAACAACCAAATCAAACGATCGGAGGAGACACAGTACTTGGCGCAATTAATCAAAGGACTACAGTCAAAGAATGAGAGCATGGTACAGGATATAAAGAACATGAAGAAGAACATGGCACAGGATATAAAGGACATAAAGAGGACCCTAGAAGAGCATAAAGAAGAAATTGGAAGAGTAAATAAAAAAATAGAAGATCTTATGGAAATAAAAGAAACTGTTGGCCAAATTAAAAAGACTCTGGATGCTCCTAATACAAGATTAGAGGAAGTTGAACAACAACTCAGCATCCTAGAAGACCACAGAAAAGAAAATGAAAGAACAAAAGAAAGAATTGAGAAAAAAATTGAAAAAATCAAAATGGGCCTCAGGGATATGACAGATAAAATAAAACGTCCAAATTTAAGACTCATTGGTGTCCCAGAAGGGGAAGAGAAGGGTAAAGGTCTAGAAAGAGTATTCAAAGAAATTGTTGGGGAAAACTTCCCAAACCTTATACACAATATAAATACACAAAGCATAAATGCCCAGTGAACTCCAAATAGAATAAATCCAAATAAACCTACTCCAAGACATATTCTGATCAGACTCTCAAATACTGAAGAGAAGGAGCAAGTTCTGAAAGCAGCAAGAGAAAAGCAATTCACCGCATACAAAGGAAACAACATAAGACTAAGTTGTGACTACTCAATGGCCACCATGGAGGCAAGAAGGCAGTGGCATGACATATTTAAAATTCTGAGAGAGAAAAATTTCCAACCAAGAATAATTTATCCAGCAAAACTCTCCTTCAAATTCGAGGGAGAGCTTAAATTCTTCACAGACAAACAAATGCTGAGAGAGTTTGCCAGTATAAGACCTGCCCTATTTCAGATACTAAAGGGAGCCCTACCGACAGAGAAACAAAGAAAGGAGAGAGATATATAGAGAATTTTAACAGACATATATAGAACCTTACATCCCAAATCACCAGGACACATATTTTTCTCTAGTGATCACAGATCTTTCTCCAGAATGGACCATATACTGGGACATAAAACAAGCCTCAATAAATTAAAAAAAAAAAACAATTGAATATATTCAAAGCATATTCTCTGACCACAATGGAATACAAATAGAAGTCAATAATTTTTGATTTGTAACCCCACTATTTACTTTCTACAGGATATAAAATACATAAATTCTAATGACAAATCAGTGGTTTTGGACTCAATGTAAAATATGTAATTTTTGACAAGAACTATATAAAGGTGGGGGAATGGAGGAGTATAGGAACATAGTTTATGTGTCCTATTGAAGTTAAGTTGGTATCAAAGAAAAACAAGATTGTTATGGATTTAAGAGGTTAAATTTAAGCCCCACAGTAAACACAAAGAAATTATCACAGAATATGACCATAGAGATGAAAAGTAGAGTATGGGTTATGAGAAGTGGGGGAAGGGGCAATGGGGAGTTAAGAAATGAGTGTAGGGTTGCTGTTTGTGGTGAAGGGAAATTTCTAGTAATGGATGGTGGGAAGGTGATAGCATTGCAACATTCTAAATGTGATTAATCCCACTAATGGAATGCTAGGGAAGGGGTGGAATGGGAAGATTTAGGCTATATATATGTTTCCACAATTAAAAAAAAAAAGTCCAAATAGATGATAATTAAATGCCAAGGATTATCCTGGATGGGACCTGAAGATGGAGGAGAGGAGGCTGAAAGGGACACAGATGGGACACACATATAGACATATAGAATGTAAGGTTTGTATCAATGTTGAATTTCTTGAACTTCTTAGCTGAGCTTAATGAGATTGCATAAAAGAATGTTCTTATCCATGGGAAAGGTATATGTGAATTATATTGGTTGTTCAAAGATATGTGCAGCTTGCTCACATATGTTCAGAAGACAGAGCAATAGATGATGGATGATAAATAGGGAGGGAGGGAGGGAGGGAAAGAAAGAAATGGTGGTGTAATAGGATGTTAAAGGTGGTGGATCGGGGTATCGGGGGAGGGGGGTCTGGGTATGCTGTGTATGGGGTTTGTATTGTTTTTGCAACTGTTCCTGTAACTTTGAATTTATTTCAAAATAAAATTTAAAAAAGAGGATGACATAATTTTATCACATTAAAATTAACATATGAAAATGTTTCCTCATGTCATTAATTCAGATAAATTAAATACTTAAATATTGAGGAAGTAAACATCTGCCTGGCCATTCATCAGACTGGGATAACAGATATAGACAAAGCCAGATGCAGTTTACAGAATGTCTTGTTTCTCCCCAAAGACACTCACAAATTCCTCTTCTTTAAGTGATTACTACTTTTTCACTCATGGAGAAGACTACCTGACTAAAATCATAGATTATCAGATATTTTCCTGGTTTGAATTTCAACAGTAAAAATGAAACATTCTCCTCCTCTCTGGAGAACTTGGTCATTTTGATGCAGAGAGTAAGCCTGAATCTCCTCCCCTGGGACAGATAAGTGATTTTGATTCAGACATTCATAACTTTCTTAACTTTGCTCTTTCCAAAGAAACAGGACATAGGTCCAATTTTTGTACAGGCCTAATGTCTGTCCCCTTTAGATACAGCCTGGTTTAGCTTTGAGGCTTTCAAATATCATTTCATTTACTTTTTATAAATTCCACATTATCTAAATCTTATATTTCTCTTTTTCTTTTTTAATGAGCTATCCCATTGATCTTCTGAGTCTGTTCTCCCTCGTTGCAAGGGATTCCTACACCTTATATTCTCAGACTTCTTGTGGTGAAATCAAGTTGTACTAGGACAATATGTGTGTGTGTGTGTGTGTAAAAGAATTCCAACATTAATAAAAGATTTTATTAAGGAATACATTAACGGTTTTACAAGAAAACAAAAAAAAGCAAATAAAGAAACATGAATAGATGTAAATGCATCAAAGTAATTGTTCCCAAATTTATAAAATACACCACAAAATAGATTAATACCAAAGGAGACTCTGACAGATCTTTACATAATATGTAAGAAACAAGACTATAATTAAGAATTGCTCAACTATCTATTAAATATAACAAATATGAAAGCAACCAAACTGAAATATGGGAAAAGCATGTGTAAATTGAATTTCTAGATGAAAAATAGTGAAATGCATACCTATCATCTATTTATCTAACTACAGAGATAGAAACAGAGGTTCACCTTAATTATAAGTCTGAGAAAATAATAAATAATACTGTATCAACTTACTTTTTTTGTTATACTATTCAAAGTGGTACATAGTTTTTAAAATACACTGAATATATTAAATATTCAAGTGGGACTGAAAAAAACATAATATACTTTTATCCACTACTCTTAGGAAGGAAACTCAGGATATATACCTTCAAAAACAATTTGAACATCTTATAAAACTGAAAATGATAAACATCATTAACCAACTTTATTTCCTTGCACAAAAAAAAAAAACCTGGGAAGATGGGGGCAAGATGGTGACATAGAGAGGAGTGGAATTTAGTTAGTCCCTTGTAATAACTAATGAACAACCAGGAACAACTAGTAAATAATTTGGAATAATGGCTGGGAGACAACCATGACTGTCCACATATTGTACACCAACATGGATTGGGAGGCATGCATGAGATTGCAGCATAAAATCTGTAAGCAAAAACTGTGGACATGCACTGGGAGCCCCCTCCCCCAATAGCAGGCTAAGCTGCAAAACCTTACTGTGGTAGAAAGCAGCACTCTCCCATCAAGTGAATATAGCTCAACCAAGCCCCAATTAGGGTTTTAATTAACAAATGTGGACTGCTGAATACAAGATATAAACCCACAACAAGCAGACAGAGGCTTTTAGTGATGACTGACCTTAAAGAACCAGAAGACTCATCTGTCCTGGGAGGGGGAGCCCAGAAGACAGGTGATACCTTTGGCTGACAAGTGAAACTTGGGGGCTGTGTACTGGCTGTAAAAGGGGGCTTTCTGTTCCTTTTTTTCTCTCAACCTGAGGGGCTCAGAGGAGAGAGCTGCAGCCATTTTCAGTTTGCAGCACTCTGGCCCAGACAGGGGTGGAGATAACAGAGACTATTCAAATGCAGATGATAAATCCCTGGGGGGTGCATCTTCCCTAAGAACAAGGAGGTGGGGCTGAGCTTCCCTTTCAGAACCAGACCCCAGAGCCTGGGGGAAAACAGCCAAAACAGAAACTGAAGGGGCCCCATCTCATTACACAAGTCAGGAGTGACAGGCTAACAGGCGCCACCTGCAGGGCAGGTTAGGAAAAGCACAATGACTGGAGACCTCACAGAAAAGTCTGTAATTCTTCTAAGCTACACCCTGAATATAACCCCATTCTGAGACCTGAACCCATTCTGGTCTGGGAGAATCTGACTGGGGTAACCAAGTGTTCTAGTTTGCTAATGCTGCCAGAATGCAAAACACCAGAAATGGATTTGCTTTTATAAAGGGGGTTGATTTGGTTACACAGTTACAGTCTTAAGGCAATAAAATGTCCAAGGTAATGCATCAACAATCAGGTACCTTCACTGAAGGATGGCCAATGGTGTCCAGAAAACCTCTGTTAGCTGGGAAGGCACATGGCTGGCATCTGCTCTGGAGTTCTGGTTTCAAAATGGCTTTCTCCCAGGACATTCCTCTATCTATCTATCTATCTATCTATCTATCTATCTATCTATCTATCCTCTATCTATTTGCTTCATGTATTTTGAGACTTTGTTGTTTGATGTGTACACATTTAGGAGCAGTATGTCTTCCTGGTGAATTCTTTTATCATTATTTAATGTCCCTCTTTGTCTCTAAGAATTTTCTTTGTTCTTAAGTCTACTTTATGTGAAATTAATAGTCATTTCTGCTTTTTGTAAATTAATGTTTGCACAGTATACCTTATTGCCATCCTTTTACTTTCAACCTACCTATGCTGCTGAATTTGAAGAGTCTCTCATAAACAACATATGGTTGGGTATGGTTTTTTTTATCTACTTGCCAATCTCTGCCTATTAATTGGTGTATTTAGACCACTTATACTTAAGATAATTATTTATATGTTAGGACTTAAGCCTGTCATTTTATTATTTTTTGTTTGTTACCTGTTTCTTTCTCCTCTCTTTCTGTTTTTCTGCCTTCCTGTGTTACTTGAACATTTTTTAGAATTACATTTTGATTTATTTATAGTGTTTTTTTACTGTATTATATCATATAATATTCTTAGTTGTTGTTATGGGTATTACAATACACATATGTGGCTTACCAGTCTATTGGTATTATTTTACCACTTGAAATGAAGCCTTACTTCCATTTAGACTCATTTACCCTTCCAACTCGTAAATATAATTGTCTTGAGGATAGGTGGTATTCTAGTTTGCTAATGCTGCTGGGATGCAAAATACCAGAAATGGATTGGCTTTTATAAAGGGGGTTTAATTGGTTACACAGTTACAGTCTTAAGGCCATAAAGTGTCCAAGGTAATGCATCAACAATTGGGTACCTTCACTGGAGGATGGCCAATGGTGTCTGGAAAACCTCTGTTAGCTGGGAAGGCACGTGGCTGGCATCTGCTCTGGAGTTCTGGTTTCAAAATGGCTTTCTCCCAGGATGTTCCACTCTAGGCCTCAGCTTCTCTTCAAAATGTCACTCTCAGTTGCTCCTGGGTCATTTGTCCTCTCTTAGTTTCTCTGGACCAAAAGTCTGCTTTCAAAGGCCATCTCTAAAATGTCTCTGTAAACTGCAGTTCCTCTCTCAGATCCTGTGCATTCTTCAAAGTGACCCTCGTGGCTGTAGCAAGCTTGGTCCTTCTGTTGGAGCTTATACAGTGCTCCAGCAAACTAATCAAGGCCCATGCTGAATGGGCAGGGCCATGCCTCCATGGAAATTATCCAATGAGAGTTATCACCCACAATTGGGTGGGTCACATCTCCATGGAAACCCTCAAAGAATTACAATCTAATCAACTCTAATATGTCTGCCCACACAAGATTGCATCAAAGATAATGGCATTTTGGGGAACATAATACATTCAAACTAGCACAGATGGCTTTATAATTTTTGCTTCAATCACCACCTATGATTTAGAAAACTCAGGAGGATAGTATCTTGTATTTACCTATAGTTCTTACCTTTTTATTGTTCTCCCTTCCTGCTACTAAAAGATTCCTTCTTTTATCATTTTCCTTCTGTTTGAAGTCTTTTCTTTACCCATTATTTAAATTAAAAAACTAAAATTCTTTTAGTTTTCTTTGTCTGAGAATATCTTTATTCTGAAGGAATAATTACAATGGATGTATAATTTGTGGTTGACAATTCAGTTCTTTCAGCATTTGAAAAATGTGCCACATCCTTCTGGCCTCTATGATTTCAGGTAAGAAATCCATTGTCATTTGAATTGATGTCCTCCTATAGGTAATGCATAATTTCTTCTTGGCTGCTTTCAAGATTTTTCTTTGTCTTTACTTTTTAAAAGTTTACTTATGATGTTTCTTTGATATGGATTTCTTTGAGTTTATGCTATTTGGGGTTTACTCAGCCACTTGAATCTGTATGTTTATGCATTTGGCCAAATTTGGGAAATGTTCAGTCATTGTTTCTTTTTTTAATATTAGAGAAGTTGTAGGTTTACAAAAAAATCATGCATAAAATACAGAGTACCCATATATCATCCTATTACTAACACCATGTGTTAGTGTAGTACATTTGTTACAATTGATGAAAGAACATTTTAATAATTGCACTATTAACTATGGTCCATAGTTTACATTAGGGTTCACTGTATTATATGTCCTAGGGTGCTTTTTTTAAAATAAATTTTATTCTAGTAACATATATACAAAACCTAAAATTTCCCCTTTTAACCACATTCAAACATATAATTCAGTACTGTTAATTATTATTCTGGTTTGTTAATGCTACCATTATGTAAAATACCAGAAATGGACTGGCTTTTATAAAGGGGGTTTATTTGGTGTGCCAGTTTGAATGTATTATGTCCCCCAAAACACCATTATCTTTGATGTAATCTTGTGTGGACAGCTGTATCAGTGTTGATTAGATTATAATTATTTGAGTGTTTCCATGGAGATGCAACCCACCCGTGTGGGTGGTGACTCTAATTGGATAGTTTCCATGGAGGTGTGGCCCTGCCCATTAGGCATGGGTCTTGATTAGTTTACTGGAGCACTATATAAGCTCAGACAGAAGGAGTGAGCTTGCTACAACCAAGAGGGTCACTTTAAAGAATGCACAGAAGCTGAGAGAGTAGCTGCAGATGAGAGGCAGTTTGAAGATGGCTTTTGAAAGCAGACTCTTGCTCCAGAGAAGCTAAGAGAGGACAAATGCCCCAAAAGCAACTGAGAGTGACATTTTGAAGAGGAGCTGCAGCCTAGAGGGGAACATCCTGGAAGAAAGACACTTTGAAACCAGAACTTGGAGCAGACGCCAACCACGTGCCTTCCCAACTGACAGAGGTTTTCCAGATGCCATTGGCCATCCTCCAGTGAAGGTGCCCAATTGTTGATGCATTACCTTGGACATTTTATGGCCTTAAGACTGTAACTGTGTAACCAAATAAACCTCCTTTTATAAAAGGTAATCCATCTCTGGTGTTTTGCATTCCAGCAGCATTATTAAACTAGAACAGATTTTAGTACCAGAGAAGTGGGGTTTGCTGCTGAGTTTGCAAATACCAAACATGTTGGAATGGCTTTTTTAAATGGATCAGGGGAAGATTGTGGAAGAACTGTGAGGAGCTTGATGGATAAGGCCTAGACTGCTTTGAAGAAACTGTGGAAATACGGACTCTAAAGATACTTCTGACGAGGACTTGAACAGAAATGATGAATGTGTTGTTGCGAACTGGAAGAAAGGCAATCCTTGTTTTAAAGTGGCAGAGAATTTGGCAAAATTGTGTCCTGGTGTCAGATGGAAGGAAGAATTTGAAAGCGACAACCTGGAATACTTAGCTGAGGAGATCTCCAGAATATGTGTGTAGGATGTACTCTGGCTTTTACTTGCAGCTTATAGTAAAATGCAAGTGGAAAGAGATAAACTTAGAACTGAACTCTCGGGTTCAAAGAAACCAGAAACTGATGGTTTGGAAAATTCTGGGCTTCCAGGGGGAGGAACACCAGAAGCTACAGCCCAATGTGAGGATGTAACCAAACAAGGAACTCAGCTGTCATTTCAGTACTAGCCAAGATTGGAGAAGGAGTTAACCAGAAAGGATTTGTGGAAAGTCCTACTGTCTGACAGCTTTGACCCCTGTGTGCTTCATGCGAAGCCAACAGAATTTTTGTGAGCTCTTTACAGAGCCACTGCCAGTCAGAACTGGAGGAGACAGACAAGGAACAAATTAAAGGAAAAATTTCTTCAAAGACAGAGCCACGGAGGTTGAGGTCTGGAGTCAAGAGGTCTCAGGCTGGGAGAGTGGAGTGGCCCACATGCATGGAAAAGGTGAGTTTGCCTCAGAGGTTGAGGGTGGGCCTTCCACCTCAATGTGCAGGAAAGGTGTTGCCACCTTAGGCCTCAAAGATAATGGCATTTTGGGGGACATAATACATTCAAACTGGCACATTCCACCCCCTGGACTCCAAAATGACATGCTCTTTCCATATACAAATACATTCATCCCATTGCAATATCACAAAAACTTAAATCATTTCAGTAACAATAGGTAAGTTCAAGATCCCATCAAAATCATTTACAGGCATGGTCATTCCTAAGGCATGATTCTCCTTTAGCTGTGGATCTGTGAACTTAGAACAAGTTATGTGCTTCCAATATACAAAGGAAGGACATTCATAGGATAAACATTCCCATTGCCATAGGGAGAAACAGTAAGGAAAACAGGGTTAACAGGACCAAATATACCCCCTTTTATAAAAACCAATCCATCTCTGGTGTTTTGCATTCCAGCAGCATTAGTAAACTAGAACATTTTGTTACAAAGATACAGTTTTAAGGCCATAAAGTGTCCAAGGTAAGGCATCAACAATAGGGTACCTCCACTGGAGAAAGGCCATTGGCATCTGGAAAACCTCTGTTATCTGGGAAGGCAAGTGGCTGGCATCTTCTCCCTTTGCTCCCAGGTTGTGCTTCAAAATGGCTTTCTCCCAGAATGTTTCTCTCTAGGCATCTGGGGGTATTCTTTTAATTTCTCCCAGGTGAACTCTGGAGTAGCAAAAGTCTACTTTCAATGGCTGTCTTCAAAATGTCACTCTTGGCTGCGGCTGTGCTGAGGTCCTTATGTTTGTGAGCTTTTATAGGTCTCCAGTGAACTAATCAAGACCCATGCTGAATGGTCAGGGCCACACTTCCATGGAAATAATCCAATAAAAGGTATTGTTCACACTTGGGTGGCTCACATCTCCATGGAAACAGCCTAATCCAAAGATTCCAACCTATTCAACACTAATATGTCTGCCCCCACAAGATTGCATCAAAGGTAATGGCATTTTGGGGACATAATACATCCAAACTGGCACAATTATGTTTTCACGATATTGCGCTACCATCACCACCATCCATTAACAAAACTTTTCCATCACCGCAAATAGAAATTCTGTACAATTTAAGCATTAACCACCCATTCCTTTTCCCCACCCCAGGCCCTGGTAAACTATATTGTAGTTTCTGACTCTGAATTTGCTTATTCTAATTATTTCATATCAGTGAGGTCATACAATATTTGTCCTTTTGTGTCTCTCATTTCACTCAACATGATATTTCCAAGGTTCGTCCATGTTTTAACATGCATCAGAACTTCATTGTGTTTCTGGCTGAATAAATTCCAGTTTATGTTTATACCACAATTTGTTTCTCCATTCATCTGTTGTTGGGCACTTGGGTTACTTCCACCTTTTGGCTGTTTCTTCCTATATATTTTGTCTCACTCTCTTGCTCCTCTTCTCCTGGGCCTCTGATGAATGTTGGATCTTTTGTTATTGTACCACAGGTACATGAGACTCTGTTCATTTTTTTAATTCTATTTTCTCACTGTTGTTCAGATTGAGTGAATGTATTGAGCAACCCACAAGTTCACTGATTCTATCCTTTGTATAGAAGGATACAAAGGATATCCTTGCTTTTTTTAGCTCTATAATTTCCATTTGGTTTTTTTTATAACTTCTATTTCTTTGCTGAGCTTTTCTATTTCATTTGTGTCAGGAGAATTTGTAATTTGTGGAATCATTTCTAGAATAATTGCTTTAAAATATTTGTCAGATAATTCTTCTTGATGATAGCATCAGTTGATTTTCTTTTCTCATTCAAGTTGCGGTTTTCCTGGTTCTTGGGATGATTAACAATTTTCTATTGCATCCTGGACATTTTGACTCTTATGGGTCCTAGTTATATTTTTTGTATCAGTCAACCTGTTTAGGTTTAGCACACGGGTCCTGGCCTATGTTTGAGGGCTTTGGGTCCAATGACAATCTAATTTTCAGAGCCTTTGCAGTGTTTTGGCCAGCTTGCTTTCTCTCATGTTGCTGGGGCCCATAGCTAGACTACTTGGTGCATCTGAGTGTGTGGGGGGGGGGGTGGATTCCAATCTGCAAGGATGAAGAGCCTCTCCTGGGCTGGGTGATTTTGTTATAGAATCCTTCTTGCTGATAAGGCCTGCCAACAGTGCCTCAGGGTGGAGAAGGGGCATCAGGCCTGCAAGGATAATGTGGCTTCCTAGGCAGGGTACTTGGTTGTCATGGTATTCCCTTTGCCAATGTTTCCTGGCTACATGGTGTTTCTGGGTGGGAGGGAGAGTTTTGGGCCCAGCAAGGAAGGACAGTGCTTCTCAAGCAGGGCCCTCTTGTTGTGGAGGGATCTCCCTTGTTGATGCCCCCAGAATGCAATGTCTCTTGGTGGGGGATTAGATCTTGAGGCTCAGCAGGAAGGAGAATGTTTCTCTGGCTGCTTATTTTCAGCAGGGCTTCCAATCATCTCCCTTGACGATTCTGCTGGGCATGCCTGGTACTGCTGGCAGGACTCCCATTCAATCTGGGGAAGGAATAAGCCTATCTGGTCCACTGTTTCTAGGTTGGTGGTCAGGAAAGGCAAGGCCTGGATCTCCTCCTCCTGTTTGGTGGGCACTGGTAGATGCCCTGCCACTGTTTTTTCCTCCACTCCTGGAGAAACCAATTTACCTTCTTCTTACTACATTTTAGAGTTCTCCTTTGGTTGGCTATTGTGTTATTTTCAGGGTTTATCATTGTAGTTAGTGAAGAGAAAGACAGCTAAATCTATGCCATTTTGTCTGGACTGCCATCTTTCCTAGATCAGAAGTTCTCCCAGTATTATTTTTGTAATTTAAAATTGATGTTATCTGAAGCCTTAAGAAGGAATGAAATTTCCCCATGAGTCTGTGAAGAATAACAACAGTCCTAAGGAATGCCAACATATAAAGGATTTGGAGGTAGTTAAATCAAAATAAACATGTATCATGAAATGTATAGGAATGACAGAAGCATTTGTTGACCAATAAGCTTTCCATTTGAGATCAAGCAAAAGAAAAGGATTCCTATTATCACCACTTCTATTCAGCATTGTATTGCAAATCCTAGCAAGCAGTGCAAGCCAGGAAAAATACACAAAAGCTATAGATTGGGAAGGAAGAAAAACATTCTCATATTCATAGCTAATATGATTGTGTAAGTAGAACATCTAAAAGAATTTAACAATAAATATTAAAATAAAGTTTTCAAGGTTGTATACAAATCAATACACAAAAATCAATTGTATTTCTATATGCCAACCACACACAGAAAACTGAATGTTCAAAAATCCCTTTTACAGTAGCATAAAAAATCAAATATCTATAATTAAATTCAACAAAATAGATGTAAGATCTTCATGGAGATATTATAAAACTTCACTAAAAGTTATTAAAGATCTTCACTTGAGGTACAAAAACAGATAGCAGGCCTAATTTGACCTGCAGGCCAAAGTCTGTTGGCCCCAGTTCTAGAACAGTGGCTCTTAAACTTTAGGGTGCATCAAAGTCACCTGGAGGTCTTGTTAAAATACAATTTTCTCAGCTCCACTCCCAGAGGTTCGAATTCAGATCTGAGATGGAGCCTGAAAATGTGTATTTACAACAAATTTCCAGTTGGTGCTACTTGTCTGGGTACCACACTTTGAGAAACACTTCTACAGAAGAAGAACAAGGTGAGAGGATTTGCTTGACCCAATATCAGGATTTACCATAAAGTTATCGTAATTAAACAGTATTGGTTCAGAGATAGCAAATATACCAGTAGAACAGAAATGAGCACCGAGAAACAGTCCCACCTCCCTGAGATACTGTTATCTCTATAATCCTCCCCTCCTCCGTGTTGATTACAATCAACCCCTCCCTACATTGCACGACCCCACTCCCTGCCTTATGCTTTCACACCCATTGGAATGTCAAGCCCTTATAACCAGCTTATTCAGCCCCCCATAGTGCAGACTATTTCTATGTTGTGCTCTGAACTGGCCGCCATTCAGAGCAGCTCCTGAATCCATCCAGAGATGCTCCTGATTTCAGGGCAATGTGGCTCAACTTCCCCACCCTGTAGGTAAGCCCTATAATAAAAACTCATGTCTCAAAAGAAAAAAAAAAAGAAACAGTCCCACATGTATTTCAGGGACACTTGATATATGACAGGGGTAGCCCTGCAGGTCAAGGGAGAAACATTTTTTTTTCAGTAAGTGGTGCTCAGTTGGACATACATGTGGAAAAATAATGAAACTTGACCCTACTTAACTCCATACATGCAAAAAATACACTCCAAGTGAATTGTAGATCTAAATGTGAAAGTTAAAACAATAAAGCTTCTAGAAAACAATCTTCAAGATGTTAGGATGGGGAAACATTTCCTAAACAAGATATAAAAGCATTAACCATCAAGGAAAAGATTAATAAACTGGACTAAAATAATTAAGAACTTGTTCATCAAAAGACACCAGTAAGAGTGTGAAAAAGAAAGCTATAGAGCAAGAAGAGGTCTCTAACACATATAACTGACTAAGAGTTTAGAATATGGGACTAAAGTAAATTAATAACTTCTGTTCATTAAAAGACACCATTAAAGATGAAAAGGCAAGCCATAGTGTTAGCCACTAGCCATAGGTAGTTCTTGAGCACACATAATGTGGCTAATCCAAATTGAGATGGGTTGTATGTATAAAATACACTCAGGGTTTTGAAGACTTAGTACAAAAAAATGTAAAATAAAATATTGATCTTTATTTTGAAATGAAAATATTTTGGATATATTGGGTTACATAAAATATATTATTAAAATTACTTTCACCTGTTTCTTTTTACTTTTTTAAATGTGGCTACCAGAGAATATAAAAGTACTAATTGCATTATATTTCTATTTGCCAGTGCTGACCTAGAATATATAATGAACTTCTATAAAGCAATAAGAAGGAGACAGACTATCCATTAGGAAAATAAGGGAAAGACTTGAATAGGAATACCACAAAAGAGGAAATTCAAATGGCCAAATTAATGTATAAAAAGGATGCTCAATCTTAACAGTAATCAGGAAAGGCAAATTAAAACCACAATAAGAGCCCAGAGAAGGAGCAGAGAAGATGGCTGCATAGAGAGGAGTGGAAGCCAGTTAGTCCCCCTGGAATAACTAATAACCAGGAACAACTAGTAAATAATCTGGAATAACTGCAGGGGGACAAATGTGACAGTCCACTCATCATATACCAACCTGAATTGGGAGGAATGCCTGAGATTGCAGCATAAAGTCTGTAAGTAAAAACTGCAGACATGAGCCAGGAGCCCCTCCCCCCACAGTCCAAATTGTAAAGCCTGACTGTGATAGAGAGCAGCACTCTCCCAGCAAACGAATATAGCTCAGCTGAGCTCCAATTGGGGTTTTAATTAACAAACATGGACTGCTCAAAACAAGCTGCAAATCCCCAACAAGCAGACAGAGGCTGTTGGTAATGACTGACCTTGGAGAGCCGGAGGACCTCTCTGGGAGGGAGGGGGAGTCCAGAGGACCAGCTGCTATCTCTGGCCAATGGGTGAAACTGAGGGTGGCCACAGACTGGCCCTGAAGGGGGTCTTACTGTCCCTTTTTTGGCTCAGTAGAGAAAGCCTCAACCATTTTCAATTCCCAGTGCTCAGACACAGACAAGGGTGGAGATAGAGTCAGGGATATTCAAATGCAAATGACCGCTCCCTAGGGGGTTGTTCTAGTTTGCCAATGCTGCCAGAATGCAAAGCACCAGAAATGGATTGGCTTTTATAAAAGGGGATTTATTTGGTTACAAAGTTACAGACTTAAGGCCATAAAGTGTCCAAGGTAACACATCAACAATCAGGTACCTTAACTGGAGGATGGCCAATGGTGTCCAAAAAACCTCTGTTAGCTGGGAAGGCATGTGGCTGGCATCTCTCCAAAGTTCTGGTTTCAAAATGGCTTTCTCCCAGGACATTCCTCTCTAGGCTGCAGTTCCTCAAAAATGTCACTCTTAGTTGCTCTTGGAGTGTTTGTCCTCTCTTAGCTTCTCTGGCACAAGAGTCTGCTTTCAATGGCCATCTTCAAACTGTCTCTCATCTGCAGCTCCTGTGCTTTCTTCAAAGCATCCCTCTTGGCTGTAGCTCCTCTTCAAAACATCACTCACAGCTGCACTGAGTTCCTGCTGCCTGTCAGCTCATTTATATAGCTCCACTGATCAAGGCCCACCCTGAATGGGTGGGGCCATACCTCCACGGAAATATCTCATCAGAGTTATCACCTACAGTTGGGTGGGGCACATTTCCATGCAAACAACCTAATCCAAATGTTCCAACTTAATCCCCACCAATATGCCTGCCCCACAAGATTGCATCAAAGAACATGGCTTTTTCTGGGGGACATAATACATTCAAACCAGCACAGGGGTGTATCTTCCCTAAGAGGAGAAGCAGTGCCAAGCTCTACTACCTGCCTTCCATTCAGAACCAGACCCCAGAGCCTGGGGGAAAACAGCCATGGGCCACACCTCCTTATACCAGTCAAGAGTGACAGGCTGACAGGTGCCACCTGCTGGGCAGAGAAGCACAGTGACTTGAGGCCTCACAGGATGTATCAATCATCGAAGACACACCCACAGAGAAACCTGATACTATTGCCTCCTTCCAAGACCTGAGTTCATTCTGGTCTAGGAAAACCTGATTGGGGCAACCAAGGAAACCAGATGCCTAGACAACAGAAAACTACAACCTATACTAAGAAAAATGAAGTTATGGCCCAGTCAAAGGAACAAACTTATACTTCAACTGAGATACAGGAATTTAAACAACTAATGCTAAATCAATTCAAAAAGTTTAGAGAAGATATGGCAAAACAGATGAAGCATATAATGAAAACACTGGGTGTGCATAAGGTAGAAATCGAAAGTTCAGAAAAACAACTGACACAATCTATGGAAATGAAAGGCACAACACAATAGATGAAAGAAACAATGGAGACATACAACAGCAGATCTCAAGAGGTAGAAAAAAACACTCAGGAACTGGAGAACAAGGCACCTGAAAGCCTACACTCAAAAGAACAGATAGAGAAAAGAATGGAAAAATATGAGCAACATCTCCAGGAATTGAATGACAACATGAAATACAGGATTGTATGTGTCATGGGTGTCCCAGAAAGAGAAGAGAAGGGAAAGAGGGCAGAAGCAATAATTGAGGAAATAATCAATGAAAAATTCCCATCTCTTATGAAAGGCATAAAATTACAGATCCAAGAAGCAAGCGAAACCCCAAACAGAATAGACCTGAATAGGCCTACACCAAGACACTTAATAATCCGATTATCAAATGTCAAAGATAAAGCGAGAATCCTGAAAGCCGCAAGAGAAAAGTGATCCATCACATACAAAGGAAGCTTGATAAGACTACGTGCAGATTTCTCAATAGAAACCATGGAAGCAGGAAGGAACTGGGGTGATATATTTAAGATACTGAAAGAAAAAAACCACTAACCAAGAATCCTATATCTGGCAAAACTGTCCTTCAAATATGAGGGAGAGCTTAAAATATTCTCTGACAAAGAGACAATGACAGAGTTTGTGAACAAGATACCTGCTCTACAGGAAATACTAAAGGGAGTGCTACACAGAGAAAGGAGGACAGGGGTGAGAGGTTTGGAAGACAATTTTGGGAGATAGTAGCACAGCAATGTAAGTATGCTGAACAAAGATGACTGTGAGTATGGTTGAAAGAGGAAGTTTAGGAGCATGTGGGACACCAGAAGGAAAGAGGAAAGATAAAGACTGGGACTGTATAATTCAGTGAAACCCAGGGTGCTCAATGATTGTGATAAAGGGTACAAATATGTTTTTACATGAGGTAGAACAAATGAATGTCAACATTGCAAGGTGTTAAAAATGGGGTGGGATTGGGGAGAAAATATAATCGATGCAAACTAGAGACTATAGTTAATAGAAACATTGTATTATGCTTCCTTTAATATAACAAAGGCAATATACCAAAGCTAAATGCATATGAGGGGACATAGGGGAAGGGTATGGGACTCTTGGCATTGATGATGTTGTCTGATTTTTTATTCTACTTTAGTTTAATGCTATCTTTCCTTTTGGTGCTTCCTAGGTGTCATGTTCTCTCTCTCTCTCTCTCTCTCTCTCTCTCTCTCTCTCTCTCTCTCTCTTTCTTTTTCTCTTGTCTCTCTACCTTCTTTGACTCTTCCTCCTTTGTGGAAGAAATTGCATATAGATAGTGGTGATGATGGTGAATACCTAAATACATGACTATACAGGAAACCATCAATTGTTTACTTAGGATGGAATGTATGTGGTGTGAATAAAACCATCTTTAAAAAAATTGGTTGATGAAGAAAACTTGAGGGCACTGTATTGAGTGAAATAAGTCAGAAACATAAGGACAAATATTGCATGGTCTCACTGATATGAACTAATTATAATATGTAAACTCATAGACATGAAATATAAGTTACCAGGTTATAGAATGAGGCTAAAGAATGGGGAGCAGATGCTTATTATGAGCAGAATGTTCAACTAGGGTGAACTTAAACATTTGGAAATGGACAGAGGTGATGGTAGCACACTGTGAGAATAACTGACAGTACTGAATGGTGTGTGAAGGTGGTGGAAAGGGGAAGCTCAGAGTCATGTATGTCACCAGAAAGAAAGTTGGAGGTTAAAAGATGGGAATGTATAAAACAGTGAATCTTGTGGTGGACAATGTCCATGATTAACTACAAATATTAGAAATCTCTCTCATGAACTAGAGCCAATGTATTACACTATAACTAGAAGTTAATACTAGAGGGAAATATAGGAAAAAATATATACCTATTGCAAACTATATACTACAGTTAGTAGTTGTGCCAGTTTGAATGTATTGTGTCCCCCAAATGCCATTATCTTTGATGTAATCTTGTGTGGGCAGACGTTATCAGTGTTGATTAGATTGTAATTCTTTGAGTGTTTCTGTGGAGATGCGCCCCACCCAGCTGTGGGTGATGACTCTGATTGGATAATTTCCATGGAGGTGTTGCTCCACCCATTCGGGGTGCGCCTTGAGCAGTGGAGCCATATAAATGAGCTGACGGGCAGAGGGAACTCAGTGAAGCTGTGAGGAACATTTTGAAGAGAAGCTACAGCCAAGAGGGACACTTTGAAGAAAGCACAGGAGCTGCAGATGAGAGACAGTTTGAAGATGGCCATTGAAAGCAGACTCTTGCTCTGGAGAAGCTAGAGAGGACAAATATCCCAAGTGCAACTAAGAGTGACATTTTTGAGGAACTGCAGCCTAGAGAGGAACGTCCTGGGAGAAAGCAATTTTGAAACCAGAACTTTGGAGCAGACGCCAGCCACGTGCCTTCCCAGCTAACAGAGGTTTTCTGGACACCATTGGCCATCCTTCAGTGAAGGTACCCGATTGCTGATGTGTTACCCTGGACACTTTATGGCCTTAGACTGTAACTTTGTAACCAAATAAACCCCCTGTTATAAAAGCCAATCCATCTCTGGTGTTTTGCATTCCAGCAGCATTAGCAAACTAGAACAGTAGTATTTTAACATTCTTTCATCAGCAGTAACAAATGTACTGTACCAAAACTATGAATCAATAATGGAGGGGGGGTGGTTAGGAGTATGGGAGGATTGGTGTTTCCTTTTTTTGGTCTTTATTTCTTTTCTGGAGTAATGAAAATGTTCTAAAAATTGAAAAAAAAGTAATTTTGGTGACGTATGCACAGCTGTATGATGGTACCGTGGGTAATTGATTGTACACTTTGGATCTTTGGATAATTGTATGGTATGTGAACAATCTCAATTAAAAAACACACACACAAAAAACACCAAAAACTCCCAAGGTTGCTTACTCCAACCTGAAAGAGAACCAGAAAACCTGCTGGATCAGGGGTGGAGGCCATTTTTATGACAAGTGCTGCCACACAGTGTCACTGTTGAAACACAGGGAACATAGCCACCAGGTAGGGTCCCTGCTGCACATGACTGTTGCTGAATTGAGGACTGGGATTATGGTCCTTGGCCACTGCAGAGGAGGTCTTTGGTGACCTATAAGCATGAACACTATCCATCACTTGTCCAGCAGTAGTTTCTCCACAGGGAGAAGCAACCTCTCAGTGTTACTTATGACTATGATAATTCTAGACCATTGTAGACCTGAGCCCCCAAGATTTCACACTTTTTGGTTGATATATAAAATCATTTTAACAAAACCCACACTCAGTCTCCAGGATGGCTGAGTTTGGAGGGATTTTCAGTCTCATTCATGTCATTGCCCAGCATTACCTCTCCTTCCTCCTGCCTTCTTTAACCAACTCTGTATGTGAAAGAATTTCCTCTCCAACTCTCTGTCCCAACACCCATCCTTGTTGTTATCCAAGGAAGAATGACATTTCTTTACTCTTGAAACTTGACCTTTTTGCAAAAACAAAATGTAATTTTAATGTCTGTAGTTCTTTTCAACTGCTAGGAAATTTACTCTGCGTGGATTAAATCACCTTGCATGGATTAAAGCAGAATGACTTGGTTTCAGACCTGGGTGTAGACTGTACAAAGCATCCCAAGCAGCTCAATGCCAAGATGATCCCCAAATCCCTTCTTGTTAAAAAATAATTGGTGTCATTATTGTTTGCCATATATGAGTTAGAGAAACAGGCAATTGAAGAATAAATGATATTTAAATTGTTTCCAAAAAAGAAACACAATAAGGATATGTCAAAGACTAAACAAACATACAAGAAAACAAACCATAATGAACGAATTAACAGAAATAATAAACAACAAATTTATGCCTCCCCCAAGCCCTTCAGATACTGGAATTATCTGATACAGGATATAAAGTTACTAATGTAAGAAAAAATATTTAATTAAAAGAAAGAACTACAAAAATATGCAAGCAATAGCAGACTACCAAAATGACCAGATATATATAAGAAGCAAATAGAACTTTTAGAAGTAAATATCTAATTAATGAAATAAAAAGTTCAGCAAATTCAGATGCTGAAAACAGAATTAGTTAATGGGAAAATACATCTAAAGAAATTACCCAGAATGCAGCCTTAAGGGTGGAAAATATGAAAGAAATGTACGTGACAGAGGAAAAAATGAGAAGTGCTAATTTGTCTAATTTAGATCCAGCAAGGAGAGAAGAGAAATAATGGAGAGTTGAAAAAAATTTTTTTTCCAGAACTGATGAAACACACGAATATGCAAACAAATAAAGCACTATGTATATCAAGCAGGATAAATAAAAGAAATCCACAAGTCTATTTAAGTGAATCAGCAGAACACCTGCTGCAAAGAGAGGTTCTTAAAGGTAATCAGGATAAATCATATCTGTAAAGGAACAAAAATGAGACTGACAGCAGATTATTTACAGCAATAATGGAAGCTGGAGGAAGACAGTGGAATATCTTACAAGAGTTGAAAAATAAAACAAGAGGGAACCAATAATTGTGTGACTAGAAAGCAATATTTCAAGATATAAGTTGAAACAAAACATTCTTAATTAAAGAAAAACAAGTTCACACCAACAGATCTACACCAAATAAATTTCTAAAAGAAATACTTTAGTAGGAAAGAAAATTAACTGAGAAAAATGTTCTGAAATGCCAGAAAGAATGGTAAGGAAAAAATTGGTGAATATGTAAATAAATCTGTATCTGGTATAATTTATTCATTTATTCAGCAATGTATTTATTTATCACCTACTGTAGTAGGCTGAATAATGGCCTCCCCAAAAAATCAGGTCTTACTCCCTGGAACATGTAAATGTTACCTTACTTGGAAAAGGGTTTTGCAAATGTGATTAAGGATCCTGAGATGAGATTATCCAAGTAGGCCCAAAATGCCATCACAAGTGTCCTTATAAGAGAGAGACAAAGGGAGATGGCAAAGACAGAAGATAATACCATGTGATAGAAGCAGAGGGAAGTAGAATCAAAGACAGAAGATGTATGCTGATGGCTTAGAAGATGGAGGAAGGGGACATGACTCAAGAAACGCAAGGAAGGCAGTTCTAGACACGGGAAAAAGCAAGGAAACAGATTCTTCCCTAGAGCCTACCATGGGAGTGTGGCCCTGCTGGCACCTTGTTTTCGACTGAGTGAAACTCATTTCAGACTTCTGGCCTCTAGCACTGTGGAAGAATAAATTTCTGTTGTTTTAAGCCACTGAGTTGGTAGTAATTTGTTTCAGCAGCATAGGAAACTAATACATCTACTATGTGCTAGGCATTGCTGTAAATGTTTGAGATACATCAATGAAAAAAATCAATATCAATGTAAGACTTGCCTTCATGGAATGTAAACCCCACACTAGTGGAGTAAACAGACAATATACCATAAACATATTATACAAGTAAATTGTAGAGTATGCTAAAAGGTAGCAAGTGATAGGGAGAAAAAGAAAAAAGAACAGGGTGAGGAAATCAGGACTGTGTGTGTGGTGGGGTTGGGGGGCAAGTTAAAATTTTTAATAGAGTGATTATCATAAGCCTCATTCAGAAGGTGATATTTGAGCAAGGGCTAATAATGTTTTAATTTGTGGTGTTCATTTAAAAAAAGAGAATGAAACAAAAATACTAATTGGGAGAGGGTTGATCAGGATTAACATTTTCTAAGATTTTTGTATTATTTGGGAGGAAAATTTAGATATTAACTTTTTTTAAGTATACATGCTAACATATCAAGGGTAATCACTAAAAGAATAGAAAGAGAATGTATAACTTCCTAATAAGTACTGGCAAAGTGGAGTTAAAAAATGAAATAAACAAAACTCATTTTTTATAGCTGAAAAGGGAGAAAAAGCAAGCAAAGAAAAAGTAGAATAAATAGAGCAAATAGCAAGATGTTAGAAACAAATACAAAAATGTGTAAACACAATAAATGCAAATGGATTTAACTTGCCAGTTAAAAAATAGACTGTCAGATTGAGTAAAAAAGGGAAAAGAAAATTCAGCTCATATGGAAGAGACACACCTAAAATATAAGAACATAGAAAAGTTGACAGTTAAGCAATGAAAAAATATAAACCAGGCAAATACTAACCAAAAGAAAGCCAGGATGGTGCTATTACTAACAATGCAAGACAAATCAACTTTAAAATGCATTATTAGGGATTGGGTCACTACATAATGGTAAAAGGTTGGAGATTGTCATGCACCTTCCTTAATCATTGGTAGGTTAAATAGACAAAAAATTAGTAACAATACAGAAAATTTAAAGAACCTAAATAATAAACTTAGTTAAACACTGATGCTGTGAACATTTATGTACGATTCTCCTTGTGAACATGGAACAAGAGTTTCTCCAGAGTGAGGATGGAATTGCTTGTTCATAGGGTTTATACATTTCCACAATACTAAGTAGTGCCAAAGTGTTGACAATTAAGAAATGGATTAAGTGTATCAAATGGTAACTTTTTTTGATATATTATTCCAACAGGACAGGTGGCAACATTAAATGACTTAAATGGAACAAAATGTACAAAATTAGTTTTAAATTTAAGTACTATACAAATGTAAGGCAGTTTCCCTCAGTTTTTCTTTTTTCTTCTATGATTAGTTTTTCTTTGCTTTGCTGAGGGCAGGATGGTATAATGCAAAACTGTAATGAACTAGGGTCAGAAGACCTGAAATTCAGTCTCAACTCCTCACCCAATCATTGTTGTGAAACCTAGAAAAACTCAAAAGTTCTCTAGCCCTGTTTCTGTAACTATAAAATGAGGGAGTTAGAGAAGATGATCCTAAGGTCCTCACCTAAGAAATTCAGATTGTCAGTTCTCACAAGAACACTAAAGACACTGTTCAGAATTCTTAACAAAGACCAAAAAAGATTAGCCAAAATATTATTGAGACAAGAAATATATTTAAAAGCTTATAATTCAGAAATACTGAGGGAATTTTAAATTATTAATTGAAAAGCATCTTACTTTGGGATTTAGAGATATTACCCAATCTATTTCTCAAAGCATTTCTTAAATATTTCAAACATACAGAAAAGTGCTGATGTCAACATAATAGGCACCATGTGCCCCCCACTCAGAATTTATACATGTGAAAATTCTGTCATGTTTCATTGTTGTTGCTTCCAAGAAATAAAACACTACAGATATAGTTCAAGTTCCTTGTGTGCCCCTCTCCTGATCTTAGTTTCCTCCATCCTTCCCTAGAGAGTGACACTATCCTGGTTGTGGTTATATTCTAAGGCATTTTTTTTCTTTTACTATTTCAAATGTATATGCATATTTATATGTGTGTGTGTGTGTGAGTGTGTAGACATACATCTGTAAACATAAAGTACTGTGTATGTCTTTAAATTTTAAGTAAGTTTATTTACTTTTAGAAAAAAAAATGTTATACTGGATGTATCCTTCTGTGCCTTGCCTTTTTTGCTCACCATTAAGATTTTGAGATTATCTGTGTTGGTACCACCTGAAACACAGGGCAGAGCTGGAGGTGGCATGGCTGGAAAGGTTCCTGTGAGAACCTCTCAGGGTGGGGCTGGGCAGGACCACGAATGGCCATGGCCAACCAGACTCCACAGATGATGCTGTTTGGCCATCCTAAAAGTCCTCAGGAGCTGCTTTGCCTCCAAGCACAGGCTGCATCTACACAGGGTCCTTCTCCAGTCTATATCCTCCTCTTCAGTTTCAAACAGTTTAGAATTGTCCTTTTTTTTTTTTCACTGAATCTCTGAAGAGAAGTTTTCAATAGCTGTTTACATCACCATGTTGATGACATCACTCTGGCCAATTTATTTTTGACAAGGCTCCCAAGCTCACTCAATTGAGAAAGAATAGTCTCTTCAACAAATGGTGCTGGGAGAACTGAATATCCATAAGCAAAGAATGAAAGAGGTCCCACTATCTCACACCATGTACACAAATTAACTCAAAATAGATAAAAAGACTGAAATATAAGAACCAGGACTATAAAGCTCCTAGAAGAAAATGTAGTGAATCACCTTCACCATCTTGTGTTAGGCAATAGCTTCTTAGATTTCACACCTAAAGTACAAGCTACACACAAAAAAAATAGATAAATGAGACCTCATCAAAATAAACAACTTTTGTGCCAAAGGACTTTATCATGAAAGTGAAAAGACAACATACTCAATGGGAGAAAATATTTGGAAACCACATATCTGATAAGGTTTTAATATCCAGAATATATAAAGAAATCTTGAAACTCAACAATAAAAAGACCAAAATCCCAATTTTAAAAATGGGCAAAAGTCTTGAATAGACATTTCTCCAAAGTGGATATATAAATGGCTAAAAAACTGATGATAAGATGCACAACCTAATTAGCTATTAGGAAAATGCAAATTAAAAGCACAATGAGGAGGCGGGGCAAGATGGCAGACTGGTGAGCTGTAAGTTTTAGTTACTCCTCCAGGAAAGTAGGTAAAAAGCCAGGAACTGCGTGGACTGGACACCACAGAGCAATCTGTCTTTGGGCATACTTCATACAACACTCATGAAAATGTCGAACTGCTGAGATCAGCGAAATCTGTAAGTTTTTGCGGCCAGGGGACCCGCACCCCTCCCTGCCAGGCTCAGTCCCGTGGGAGGAGGGGCTGCCAGCTCCGGGAAGGAGAAGGGAGAACTGCAGTGGTAGCCCTTCTCGGAAACTCATTCTACTGATCCATACTCCAACCATAGATAGACTGAGACCAGACACCAGAGAATCTGAGAGCTGCCAGCCCAGCAGAGAGGAGACAGGCATAGAAAAAAAAAAATAACACGAAAAACTCCAAAATAAAAGCAGAGGATTTTTGGAGTTCTGGTGAACACAGAAAGGGGAAGGGCGGAGCTCAGGCCTTGAGGCGCATATGCAAATCCCGAAGAAAAGCTGATCTCTCTGCCCTGTGGACATTTCCTTAATGGCCCTGGTTGCTTTGTCTATTAGCATTTCAATAACCCATTAGATCTCTGAGGAGGGCCCTTTTTTTTTTTTTTTTTTAATCCTTTTTTCTTTTTCTAAAACAATTACTCTAAGAAGCCCAATACAGAAAGCTTCAAAGAATTGCAATTTGGGCAGGTCAAGTCAAGAGCAGAACTAAGAGAGCTCTGAGACAAAAGGCAATAATCCAGTGGCTGAGAAAATTCACTAAACACCACAACTTCCCAAGAAAAGGGGGGTGTCCGCTCACAGCCACCATCCTGATGGACAGGAAACACTCCTGCCCATCGCCAGCCCCATAGCCCAGAGTTGCCCCAGACAACCCAGTGTGACGGAAGTGCTTCAAATAACAGGCACACACCACAAAACTGGGCGTGGACATTAGCCTTCCCTGCAACCTCAGCTGATTGTCCCAGAGCTGGGAAGGTGGAGCAGTGTGAATTAACAAAGCCCCATTCAGCCATCATTTGAGCAGACTGGGAGCCTCCCTACACAGCCCAGCAGCCCAGAACTGCCCTGGGGGGACGGCACTCACCTGTGACATAGCACAGTCATCCCTCAACAGAGGACCCGGGGTGCACAGCCTGGAAGAGGGGCCCACTTGCAAGTCTCAGGAGCCATACGCCAATACCAAAGACTTGTGGGTCAGTGGCAGAGACAAACTGTGGCAGGACTGAACTGAAGGATTAGACTATTGCAGCAGCTTTAAAACTCTAGGATCATCAGGGAGACTTGATTGTTAGGGCCACCCACCCTCCCCGACTGCCCAGAAACACGCCCCATATACAGGGCAGGCAAAACCAACTACACACGCAAGCTTGGTACACCAATTGGGCCCCACAAGACTCACTCCCCCACTCACCAAAAAGGCTAAGCAGGGGAGAACTGGCTTGTGGAGAACAGGTGGCTCGTGGACGCCACCTGCTGGTTAGTTAGAGAAAGTGTACTCCACGAAGCTGTAGATCTGATAAATTAGAGATAAGGACTTCAATAGGTCTACAAACCCTAAAAGAACCCTATCAAGTTCAGCAAATGCCACGAGGCCAAAAACAACAGAAAATTATAAAGCATATGAAAAAACCAGACGATATGGATAACCCAAGCCCAAGCACCCAAATCAAAATACCAGAAGAGACACAGCACCTAGAGCAGCTACTCAAAGAACTAAAGATGAACAATGAGACCATAGTACGGGATATGAAGGAAATCAAGAAGACCCTAGAAGAGCATAAAGAAGACATTGCAAGACTGAATAAAAAAATGGATGATCTTATGGAAATTAAAGAAACTGTTGACCAAATTAAAAAGATTCTGGACACTCATAGTACAAGACTAGAGGAAGTTGAACAACGAATCAGTGACCTGGAAGATGACAGAATGGAAAATGAAAGCATAAAAGAAAGAATGGGGAAAAAAATTGAAAAAATCGAAATGGACCTCAGGGATATGATAGATAATATGAAACGTCCAAATATAAGACTCATTGGTGTCCCAGAAGGGGAAGAAAAGGGTAAAGGTCTAGGAAGAGTATTCAAAGAAATTGTTGGGGAAAACTTCCCAAATCTTCTAAACAACATAAATACACAAATCATAAATGCTCAGCGAACTCCAAATAGAATAAATCCAAATAAACCCACTCCGAGACATATACTGATCACACTGTCAAACACAGAAGAGAAGGAGCAAGTTCTGAAAGCAGCAAGAGAAAAGCAACTCACCACATACAAAGGAAACAGCATAAGACTAAGTAGTGACTACTCAGCAGCCACCATGGAGGCGAGAAGGCAGTGGCACGATATATTTAAAATTCTGAGTGAGAAAAATTTCCAGCCAAGAATACTTTATCCAGCAAAGCTCTCCTTCAAATTTGAGGGAGAGCTTAAATTTTTCACAGACAAACAAATGCTGAGAGAATTTGCTAACAAGAGACCTGCCCTACTGGAGATACTAAAGGGAGCCCTACAGACAGAGAAACAAAGACAGGACAGAGAGACTTGGAGAAAGGTTCAGTACTAAAGAGATTCGGTATGAGTACAATAAAGGATATTAATAGAGAGAGGGAAAAATATGGCAAACATATACCAAAGGATAAGATGGCCGATTCAAGAAATGCCTTCATGGTTTTAACGTTGAATGTAAATGGATTAAACTCCCCAATTAAAAGATATAGATTCGCAGAATGGATCAAAAAAAATGAACCATCAATATGTTGCATACAAGAGACTCATCTTAGACACAGGGACACAAAGAAACTGAAAGTGAAAGGATGGAAAAAAATATTTCATGCAAGCTACAGCCAAAAGAAAGCAGGTGTAGCAATATTAATCTCAGATAAAATAGACTTCAAATGCAGGGATGTTTTGAGAGACAAAGAAGGCCACTACGTACTAATAAAAGGGGCAATTCAGCAAGAAGAAATAACAATCGTAAATGTCTATGCACCCAATCAAGGTGCCACAAAATACATGAGAGAAACACTGGCAAAACTAAAGGAAGCAATTGATGTTTCCACAATAATTGTGGGAGACTTCAACACAGCACTCTCTCCTATAGATAGATCAACCAGACAGAAGACCAATAAGGAAATTGAAAACCTAAACAATCTGATAAATGAATTAGATTTAACAGACATATACAGGACATTACATCCCAAATCACCAGGATACACATACTTTTCTAGTGCTCATGGAACTTTCTCCAGAATAGATCATATGCTGGGACATAAAACAAGCCTCAATAAATTTAAAAAGATTGAAATTATTCAAAGCACATTCTCTGACCACAATGGAATACAATTAGAAGTCAATAACCATCAGAGACTTAGAAAATTCACAAATACCTGGAGGTTAAACAACACACTCCTAAACAATCAGTGGGTTAAAGAAGAAATAGCAAGAGAAATTGCTAAATATATAGAGACGAATGAAAATGAGAACACAACATACCAAAACCTATGGGATGCAGCAAAAGCAGTGCTAAGGGGGAAATTTATACCACTAAACGCATATATTAAAAAGGAAGAAAGAGCCAAAATCAAAGAACTAATGGATCAACTGAAGAAGCTAGAAAATGAACAGCAAACCAATCCTAAACCAAGTACAAGAAAAGAAATAACAAGGATTAAAGCAGAAATAAATGACATAGAGAACAAAAAAACAATAGAGAGGATAAATATCACTAAAAGTTGGTTCTTTGAGAAGATCAACAAGATTGACAAGCCCCTAGCTAGACTGACAAAATCAAAAAGAGAGAAGACCCATATAAACAAAATAATGAATGAAAAAGGTGACATAACTGCAGATCCTGAAGAAATTAAAAAAATTATAAGAGGATATTATGAACAACTGTATGGCAACAAACTGGATAATGTAGAAGAAATGGACAATTTCCTGGAAACATATGAACAACCTAGACTGACCAGAGAAGAAATAGAAGACCTCAACCAACCCATCACAAGCAAAGAGATCCAATCAGTCATCAAAAATCTTCCCACAAATAAATGCCCAGGGCCAGATGGCTTCACAGGGGAATTCTACCAAACTTTCCAGAAAGAACTGACACCAATCTTACTCAAACTCTTTCAAAACATTGAAAAAAAATGGAACACTACCTAACTCATTTTATGAAGCTAACATCAATCGAATACCAAAACCAGGCAAAGATGCTACAAAAAAGGAAAACTACCGGCCAATCTCCCTAATGAATATAGATGCAAAAATCCTCAACAAAATACTTGCAAATCGATTCCAAAGACACATTAAAAAAATCATACACCATGACCAAGTGGGGTTCATTCCAGGCATGCAAGGATGGTTCAACATAAGAAAAACAATCAATGTATTACAACACATTAAAAACTCGAAAGGGAAAAATCAATTGATCATCTCAATAGATGCTGAAAAAGCATTTGACAAAATCCAACATCCCTTTTTGATAAAAACACTTCAAAAGGTAGGAATTGAAGGAAACTTCCTCAACATGATAAAAAGCATATATGAAAAACCCACAGCCAGCATAGTACTCAATGGTGAGAGACTGAAAGCCTTCCCTCTAAGATCAGGAACAAGACAAGGATGCCCGCTGTCACCACTGTTATTCAACATTGTGCTGGAAGTGCTAGCCAGGGCAATCCGGCAAGACAAAGAAATAAAAGGCATCCAAATTGGAAAAGAAGAAGTAAAACTGTCATTGCTTGCAGATGATATGATCTTATATCTAGAAAACCCTGAGAAATCGACGATACACCTACTAGAGCTAATAAACAAATTTAGCAAAGTAGCGGGATACAAGATTAATGCACATAAGTCAGTAATGTTTCTATATGCTAGAAATGAACAAACTGAAGAGACACTCAAGAAAAAGATACCATTTTCAATAGCAACTAAAAAAATCAAGTACCTAGGAATAAACTTAACCAAAGATGTAAAAGACCTATACAAAGAAAACTACATAACTCTACTAAAAGAAATAGAAGGGGACCTTAAAAGATGGAAAAATATTCCATGTTCATGGATAGGAAGGCTAAATGTCATTAAGATGTCAATTCTACCCAAACTCATCTACAGATTCAATGCAATCCCAATCAAAATTCCAACAACCTACTTTGCAGACTTGGAAAAGCTAGTTATCAAATTTATTTGGAAAGGGAAGATGCCTCGAATTGCCAAAGACACTCTAAAAAAGAAAAACGAAGTGGGAGGACTTACACTCCCTGACTTTGAAGCTTATTATAAAGCCACAGTTGCCAAAACAGCATGGTACTGGCACAAAGATAGACATATAGATCAATGGAATCGAATTGAGAATTCAGAGATAGACCCTCAGATCTATGGCCAACTGATCTTTGATAAGGCCCCCAAAGTCACTGAACTGAGCCATAATGGTCTTTTCAACAAATGGGGCTGGGAGAGTTGGATATCCATATCCAAAAGAATGAAAGAGGACCCCTACCTCACCCCCTACACAAAAATTAACTCAAAATGGACCAAAGATCTCAATATAAAAGAAAGTACCATAAAACTCCTAGAAGATAATGTAGGAAAACATCTTCAAGACCTTGTATTAGGCGGCCACTTCCTAGACTTTACACCCAAAGCACAAGCAACAAAAGAAAAAATAGATAAATGGGAACTCCTCAAGCTTAGAAGTTTCTGCACCTCAAAGGAATTTCTCAAAAAGGTAAAGAGGCAGCCAACTCAATGGGAAAAAATTTTTGGAAACCATGTATCTGACAAAAGACTGATATCTTGCATATACAAAGAAATCCTACAACTCAATGACAATAGTACAGACAGCCCAATTATAAAATGGGCAAAAGATATGAAAAGACAGTTCTCTGAAGAGGAAATACAAATGGCCAAGAAACACATGAAAAAATGTTCAGCTTCACTAGCTATTAGAGAGATGCAAATTAAGACCACAATGAGATACCATCTAACACCGGTTAGAATGGCTGCCATTAAACAAACAGGAAACTACAAATGCTGGAGGAGATGTGGAGAAATTGGAACTCTTATTCATTGTTGGTGGGACTGTATAATGGTTCAGCCACTCTGGAAGTCAGTCTGGCAGTTCCTTAGAAAACTAGATATAGAGCTACCATTCGATCCAGCGATTGCACTTCTCGGTATATACCCGGAAGATCGGAAAGCAGTGACACGAACAGATATCTGCACGCCAATGTTCATAGCAGCATTATTCACAATTGCCAAGAGATGGAAACAACCCAAATGTCCTTCAACAGATGAGTGGATAAATAAAATGTGGTATATACACACGATGGAATACTACGCGGCAGTAAGAAGGAACAATCTGGTGAAACATAAGACAACATGGATGAACCTTGAAGACATAATGCTGAGCGAAATAAGCCAGGCACAAAAAGAGAAATATTATATGCTACCACTAATGTGAACTTTGAAAAATGTAAAAGCACAATGAGATACAATTTCACACCCACTAGAATGGCTACTATTAAGAAAACAGACAATTACAAGTGTTGGATAGGATGTGGAGAAATAAGAACACTAATTCATTTACTTGTGAGAATGTAAAACGGTACGGCCACTGTGGAAGACACTTTGGCAGGTCCTCAAAAAGCTAAGTGCAGATTTACCGTATGACCTGGCAATCCCTCTACTAGGTATATACCCAGAATAATTGAAAACAGGGACTCAAACGAATATTTGCATATTGATGTTCATAGCAGCATTATTCACAGTTGCTAAAAATGGAAACAACTCAATGTCCATTAACCGATGAATGGATAAAGAAAATATGGTATAACAATGGAATATTATTCAGCATTAAAAAGGAATGAACTGGTTATTTTTGCGTGTGTGGTAATGAGGGTGTCGGGGATTGATTTTGGTGATGAATGTACAACTATGTAATGGTACTGTGAACAATCAAATGTACAATTTGTTTTGTATAACTGTGTGGTATGTGGATATATCTCAATAAAATGAATAAAAAAAAGGAATGACGTTCTGATTCATGCAACAACACAGATGAATTTGAAGACATTATGTTGAGTGAAATAAGTCAGATCTAAAAGGGATATTTTGTATGATCTCACTGACATGAAATAATTAGAATAAGCAAACTCATAGAGTTAGAAGCTAGAATATAGGTTACCAGTGGCTGGGTTGGCAGTAGGGAATAGGGAGTTAATGCTCAATTTGTACAGAATTTCTATTTGCATTGATTATAAAGTTTTAGAAATGAATGGTGGTACTGGTAAGGCAACACTGAAAATGTAATTAAGAACACTGAATTATATATGTGAATGTGGTTAAAAGGGAAAATTTTAGGGCATATATATGTTACTAGAGTAAAAATTAAAAGACAAAACATAGGACGGTACAACACAGTGAACCTTATTATTAACAATGAACTATAGGTAATAGTACAATCATAAAAATTTTTTTTCATGAATTATAACAAATCTACCACACTAATGCAAGGTTGTTAATAATAGGGTAGCATATTGGGAAAAATATATACCCTAATGTAAACTATGAACTATCATTAATACTACAATTATAATGTCCTACATCAACTGTACCAAACGTACAACACTTATGCAAAGTGTGAATAATAGGGTGACTGAGGGTATATGGGAACACTATTTTCTATTTGATTTTTCTGTAAACCTACAACTTCTCTAATTAAAAAAAAGATTATCTGTGTTGAAATACATCTTAGTTCATTCATTTTAACTGATACATATAACATTTTATGAATGTAGCACAATTTGTGCATGACAGTTTTTTTTTTTTGTACTAATTACAGGTAATACACATTGTTGTACATTTCTCTTTGGGCATTAAGTGTGAAAGTTTCTCTAGGATGTATATGTAGACTGGAGTTGATCATTTGTGAATGTTTATTAAGTATTGTCACATTGCTTTACAAAGTAGTTGTTCCAATTTATATCCCTACCAGCTGTGGATGTGTTTACATTGTTCACCACCATCATCATTTAGGATTGAGACTTTTCCATTTTTGTCAATCTGATGCATGTGAAATCATACCTTAATGTTTTATTTTGTATTCCCTTTATACCATAAGATTGATTTTATAAATTTACTGGCCATTTGGGTTTCCTCTTCTGTAAATTGTTTGTCCTTTGCTCATTTTTTAGTTACCTATGTTATTGACTTACATAAAATATTTATATTTCTTGAATATTATCCCTGTTTTGATTATATGCACTGTGAATATTATCTCTCAGCCTGGAGATTGTCTCATTTTTTATGGGGACTCTTCTGGTTTGCTAATGCTGCCATTATGCAAAACACCAGAAATGGATTGGATTTTACAATGGAGGTTTATTTGGTTACAGATTTACAGTCTGAAGGCCATGAAAATGTCCGAATGAAGGCATCAATACAAGTACACCTTCACTGAAGGAAGGCCAATGGCATCCAAAAAACCTATTAGCTGGGAAGGCACGTGGTTGGTGTCTGCTTGCTCCTAGGTTGCTTTTCAAAATGGTGTTCTCCAAGATGTTGGTGTCAGCTGTCAAAGGCCATCTTCAAAATGTCTCTGTAAGCTGCAGCAAGTGTCTGGGCCTGTGTGGCTCTTTTAAAGTACTCCAGTAATTCAATCAAGACCCACATTGAATGGGCGGGACCACACCTCCATGGAAATAATCCAATCAAAGGTATTACCCACAGTTGAGTGGGTCACATCTCCATGGAAACAACCTAATCCAAAGATTCCAACTTAATCAACACTAATACATCTGCCTCCACAAGATTACATCAAAGAATATGGCATTTTGGGGGACATAATACATCCAAACCAGCACAGGGACTTTTGATTATGGTTATATTTGAAACTTCTCTCTATCATCTTAGTTTGAGCTTTGTATTAACTTTGCTTTTTCTAAGCTTTTTTTTAACCCCTTTCCTTGCTTTTATTAGTCTGATAATGTTTTCCCTCTCTACTGGTTTGGATGTTACACATCCTGCTTCTATTCTTTTAGGGTTACCCTTAAAGTACTTTACAATTTATTTTTAAATTTATATACAGTAAAAATCATTTTTGGTGTACAGTTCTGTGTTTTGAAAAATGCACAGTCATGTAACCACAACCACAATCAAGATACAGAGCAGTTCCATCACCCCACAAAATTCCCTCATGTTATCTATCCTTCTGTGGTGAACCCCTCCTCCCACCCCTACCCATGCTAACCATTTACTTGTTTTTTGTTCCTAGTTTTGCCTCCTGCAGAATGTAAAGTAAATGGAATTATACCATATGTAGCCTTTTGATTCTGGACTCTTTCACTTTGTATAATGCATGGAGATTTATTCATTTTGTTACATGTAGCAACAGTTTGTTCCTTTTTATTGCTGAGTAGTACTATTCTAGTGTATCAAGGTACCATAATTTATTCACCAGTTGAATGATATTTGGGTTGTTCAAAGTTTTGGCGATTATGTATAAGCTGCCATAAACATTTACATAAAGGGCTTTGAGCAAATATAAGTTTTCATTTCTCTTTGGTAAATACCTAAGAGTGAGGCTACTGGATACTCTTAAATTTAAAAATGCATAATTAGAGTCCAAAGTTCATATCTTTTTTTCATTCTGAGCAAGACAAGGACCTTAATATATTTTAACTCCAAACTTTCTCCCAACTTCCACGTCAGGTTGCCTAGAATTTTAGTTCCAATCTTATTTTTACCTTAACCAAAAAAATTAATTGTATAATACTAGTCATTCCTAAGAATTTTCAGAGTACTATTTATATAGATGGCATTTATATTATTTTAAATTTAAGACTGCCTATTACAAACAGATTAGAAGACACTAAAAGTATTTTCTATTTGTTAATGGACATAATATATAAAGATGTTATTTGTGACAATATATAAAAAGGGAAGGATGGAGCTGTATAGGAACAGAATTTTTATATAATATTGAAGCTAAGTTGGTATTAATTCATACTAGTTTGCTATAAATTTAAGTTATCAGTTGCAATCTTCAGGATAACTACTAATAAGCAAAAGATATTTTAAAAAGGAAATCAAATGGTACACTACAAAAGATCAGCTAAGCACAAAAGAAGGCAGTTCTGGAGGAATTCAGAGAGAAAAAGGAAAAAGATATATAGAAAACAAAGAGTAAGACAGCAGAAATCCTTTACCAGTAATTTCTTTAAGTGGAAAAGGATTAAACTTTCCAATAAAAAGCTGTGATTGGCAAAATGGATTAAAATACAAAACAAAACAAAACACAATCTAACTATATGTTGTCAACAAGAGACTCACTCATTTTAGATCCAAAGATACAAATAGGTTGAAAGTGAAAGGATGGAAAAAGACATTCCATGCACATAGTAACAAAAAGGGAGCTAGGTTGGCTATACTAATACCAAACAAAATAGACTTTTAAATAAAAATTTTTATAAGAGACAAAGGACATTATATATTGATAAAAGTCAATTCATCAAGAAGATATAACAAATACAAACATACACAACAGAGCCCCCAAATACATGAAAGTTGATAGAATTGAAGGGAGAAATAGACTTCTATAATAATAGTTGGAGACTTCAATACAACACTTTCAGTAACAGAGGCAGATGGAAGATCAGTTAGGAAATAGAGGAATTGAACATCACCTAACAGACATATATATAGAATGCTGCACCCCAAAACACCAAAATACACACTGTTCTCAAGTCCACATGGAACATTCTCCTGCACAGATCATATGTGAGGCCACAAAACAAGTCTCAGTAAATTCGAAAAGACTGAAATCATGCAAAGCATATTCTCCAACCACAATGGAATTAAACTAAAATTGAGTAACAAGGAAAACTGGAAAATTTACATATATGTGGAAATTAAATAATATACTCTTAAACAACCAATGGATCAAAGAAGAAATCACAAGAGAAATTACAAAATACACAGAGACAAACGAAAACAAATACACAATATACCAAAACTGTGGAAAGCCGCCTCCCGAATCGGGCCTAGCGTATGCGCTGCAGCCTGCTCTAGAGTTACCCCCGCCCATCGAGTGAGCCAAGATGGCGCCTGCATCCTGTTTCCGCATAGTGACGCATGTATCCGCCACCCGCTCCTACCAATCGAAATCCTGTATACGCGATACTAGCCTAGAAGCTTATTGGTTGTTAATTGTGTATAAAAGGTCTTACCCGGACGGGGTAGGGTGAGACAGCCCACAAGGAGCCGTGCCTGACGGCCACATCGAGGCTGCTCTCCCACGAGGCGCCGTGCCCCGTGTGGGAACCAGTAACACAGAATGTTCATCTAGCTGTAGTAAAGGGCTTGCTTTCACAACTGCCGTGTGGTTCGAGTCGTGATTCATGACCAGGTTAGTTCGCGCAGTCTGCATCTCTCTCTCTCCTTCCCTGTTTCCCCTCGCCGGCCGGGAACCGGGGACCGAGCGGGGCAGCGCCGGACAAGTGGTGGCCCGTACGGGGAAGCTCCTCCTCCTGCCTCGCTCTCGACGGTCCCTCTGTGAGGAGAGCAGCGCTGCGCGTCGAGCTTACGGCGGACTTCCCGCGCCTGATCAACGCGAGAAGGTGAGTGCGTCTTATTACATGATAGTTAGGGCCCGTGGGTTTTCAGGTGACCCCGGGGGACTCGGAAGAGCTCTCCGAGTGACTGAAGTATAGTGCCGACTGCAATCATGGGGCAGTCCGGAAGTTCACCTCTCTTAGCTCCCTTAAAGAACCTTTTGAAACAACGGGGTATCTCGGTCAGGAAAAGCTCCCTTCAGCGTTTTCTTGATGATGTTGATACTTTTGCCCCTTGGTTTGCCTGCACCGGCAGCCTTAGCCTACCCTCTTGGATGAAGCTCGGTCGCGACATAGACCGAGCGCGCCAGACGGGCGTGTGTATGGACCCGATTCTAGTACCCATATGGGAGACCGTCCGTGCGGTCCTTGAACTAGAATCGGCTACCGGCCTAAGCCCGTCCTCTGTCTTGCAAGAAGCACGGTGCGCGCTCCAAGAAACCCAGTCAGTTTCGTCAGCGGACGGCTCCTGTAAGGGCAAACCGCCGGAGTCCAGTGACTCTGACTCAGAGTCAGATAGCGATACTGACGAGAAGGCGGAAGCATCCCCGCTAATTGAGTGGGAGGAGCCTCCCGCCACACCCGTGCGGCCTTCCGCCCCGCCAATGTCTACCGCTGCACCCCCAGGGACACCCCAGCTCCCAACTGACGCCTTGGGCGGTCCCACCAAAGGACCTTGCCGAGAGCTCCCTCTAGTGGCCATGCCCAGTAAATGTAATTATCCTTTGCTGCCAGACCCGGAAACCCCGATGGGTCGGTCAGGGGAGGGGCAACCTTTGCCGTACCCCCCGCCCGAGTATACAGGCCCTCAGGACCCTTTGCCATTAGGTAGTGGTGGGAGACATTTCTGGAGATGGAACCCTTTCACAACATTTAGACCTTTTGGCATGCTGGGTGGCTACCAGCCACTTGAGCCGCAGCCAGTCTCAGAAATGTACCCGGTTATTATCAATCCCCAAGGTGGCAATCGGCACGAATCATATGATTACAAACTATTGAGGGAATTGAGGCAGGCCGTCCATCAGTATGGCCCCAATGCCCCTTATACCTTGAACATGATCGAGAACCTCTCTGCTCTAAATCATACACCCGCAGATATTTTTCAGCTAGCCCGTGCTTGCTTGCCGTCAGGCCGATTCATAGATTGGAAAGCATGGTTTGAGGAGTTAGCTGAAGAGCAGGCCGCAAGGAATGCGGCGGGGAGACGTGGCGGGTGGAATGCTGACATGCTGTTGGGGAGAGGCGCCCATGCCCAGAACCAAACGGGTTTCCCACAAGAGGTCTATGCCCAGATCTTCCGCTGTTTTGTGGGTGCCTGGAAAAAGCTAACAGGTGAGGGAGAGGCTCAGGCCTCACTCAGCAATATACACCAAGGCCCCACAGAACCATTTGCGGATTTTGTAGCCAGGATGCAAACCGCAGCTGAGAGAATCTTCTCAGATCCAGGAGTAGCAGAGACTGTGGTTAAGCAAATGATTTTTGAGCAGTGCAACAAGGAGTGCAAAGTTATCCTGGCACAAAACAGAGCAAAAAATTTGATCATTGCAGTCCTGGAAAGCCTTTCCGAGCCCTTAAATGTCGTCTCGGATTCTGCTTATGTTGTGAACTCTGTACAAATTTTAGAAACGGTGGGCATTGTTAAACATTCCTCTACAGTAAGGACGTTCTTTGCCAAACTACAGGAGGTTATATGGACCAGGCAACACCCTTTTTACATAACCCATATTAGAGCCCACACAGGTTTGCCTGGCCCTATGGCCCAGGGGAACCATAGCGCAGATGTAGCCACTCGACAGCTGCACATCTTTCCGACGCTGGTACCGTATCAACAAGCCCGAGAATTCCATGCCAAGTTTCACATCAATGCAGGTACCCTAGCTAAGCGGTTCAGCATACCACGTGCAGCTGCTCGAGATATTGTCCGAGCCTGCAACAATTGTGCAGAGCAGAGAGCAGTCCCCTCGGTTGGGGTCAACCCTAGGGGTCTCACCCCAGGGGATATTTGGCAAATGGATGTCACTCATCATTCAGAGTACGGAAAAGTCAGATACCTGCATGTGTCAGTAGACACATGTTCTCAAATATTATTTGCCTCTGCCGAGACAGGAGAGAAAGTCCACCAAGTTATTGCACACTGCCTTGCCGCTTGGGCAGCGTGGGGCAAGCCAAAAATGTTAAAGACAGATAATGGACCTGCTTATACCAGTAAAACTTTCCAAAAATTTTGTGATAATATGGGAGTACAATTGAAGCACGGAATCCCTTACAACCCTCAAGGACAAGGTATCATTGAAAGAGCACACAGGTCTCTGAAAGACTTGCTCAACAAACAGAAAGAGGGGATAGGTCACGGCCTATCCCCAAGGGCTCAACTGTCTGTAGCCTTATTCACGTATAATTTCTTAAATGAAAATTCACAGGGCATGACACCTGCCCTTCAACACACCACCCCGAGTCCTCCACATAGAGGTCTAGTCCGATGGAAGGATGTCCTGTCAGGACAATGGTAAGGCCCTGACCCGGTGCTCAGCTGGGCCAGAGGCTCTGTTTGTGTTTTTCCCCAGGAACCAGGACGTCAACCAGTGTGGGTTCCGGAAAGACTGGTGAGAACCGTGACATCACCTGAAGAAGCCAAGGAACAGCTGTCAGAAACGCCAACGAATATACAACCTGAACCATTAGACCAAGCCTCCGACCCTGCTGATGATGGCGACGACCGACAAGACGATAATAGTAGGACTGACCACCCCGCGGTTGCCCAAAAAGAGGATCGGTAACTCTGTTCTTTGCTCTCCTATAGCAATCCTTCTAATCTGCCTTTTTCTTTTTAGTGGAACTATATTTCCTCCACAAGCTTCAACGAGTCCTTCCCCCTCACCAATGACACACTGATCCTCTCTTTTGCTAACCTCTCTGTCAAGGTTGTCAACACCACAGTTGCGGCGAATGCTACTTGTGAAACTGGTAATGGCGAGTTAAGTAAGGGAGTCTTGCTTGAATTTCTTAACGTTACAGGGAAGAGCCGCCAGTCTTGTGAAGGGATCTTGAGTAAAAAGGAGACTCAAAGGTGCCTTTTCCTTCCAGGGTTTGCTCCTACAGTCTGCAACCGTTCCAAAGACCCGGATGCCTCGCCGCCCCGCTATCCTAGTGTATCGCCCAAGTTATGTCTGGCTCCCCGTCAAGGCAACCGACTGGGTTGGCCCTGTTTCTCAAGTTGTTTCACTTAACAATATCCCCTTCTCTAAGTCTAGGCGTCCAAGAGGCATAAAAGAATGGCTATCGAATGCTGCCAGTGTAGCTTCCTCTTTGTTTGTCCCAACGATCGGGCAGGCTGTGCTACAAGCATGGACAGATCGGCAGCTCGCCATAACGATGGAAACGGTAAATGGCTTGGTCAACCTTACCCGAGACGTGCTACGCCGCCACAATCAGATGCTGAACTTAAATTTCCAGGCCATTCAGAAACTCCAAGCGGAGATAGATGAACTTGGACTGGAAATAGATGGACTCTGGAGAGTGCTTCAGCAAACATGTGACACCCGGTGGCTTACGGTTAAACTCTGTGTCACTCCTGTCAGGGCCAACGTGACCGGAAGCATTTCCAGAGTCTCTGATTGGCTGAAAAGGTCATATTTTCCTGAATTTGTTAATCTCTCCCAACAGGTGGAATCTAGTTTAGACACAATTGGGGGGATCAAGTTAAAACCCGTTAAAGTCGATCTCTCCGGGTTAGGCGAGGTTCTACAGAAACTATTGCACAGTGTTTCTTCCTGGTTCTCTTGGCCCAATTTAACTAATTGGATCCTCATTGCAGTGGGATTATTGGTGGGATTAGTCGTTGTTAAATGTTTGCTAGAACGCCTGTTTCAAGCGCAGCAGCAATTGCTTGTTACCACTATGATGGCTATGACTCCCACCTCTGTTACCCCCGATAGTGACCGATTTATTAACCATACCCCTTCCTGGTCGCCTCAGGTGGGGTGCTTTGGAGCAAAATTTGTAGCGAATCGCATGGCTGTTTCTCGGGTGTAAAAGGCGACACCAGTAGTCATAATTTTGTCTCAGGTGGGTCTCTAGGGCAGAGTCCTAGTTGTGGCCAGACTGGACCCTAGCCATTGCACAGAGACACCTAGTGACACCCCCGACTCTGGTTACTGCTGTTCCTGCCCCCGTCGTTGTTCCCCAGTTGCCAGGCAAAGCACTGCAGGGAGAGTCACGTTGCTTCCAGCTTACGGACTCTCCGGTCTCCATATGACGTGAGCATTCTGGTTGGTGCTAGAGGCTCCGCCGCTGGATGGCTGAGGCCTAGTCCAGACTCCCCAAAGCACCAAAGAGGTTGTGAACCATTTGGGTTCACGGGAGCACGCTCATCACTGGAGACACTGGGTCAAAAATAAATAAGAAAGGGGGAGATGTGGAAAGCCGCCTCCCGAATCGGGCCTAGCGTATGCGCTGCAGCCTGCTCTAGAGTTACCCCCGCCCATCGAGTGAGCCAAGATGGCGCCTGCATCCTGTTTCCGCATAGTGACGCATGTATCCGCCACCCGCTCCTACCAATCGAAATCCTGTATACGCGATACTAGCCTAGAAGCTTATTGGTTGTTAATTGTGTATAAAAGGTCTTACCCGGACGGGGTAGGGTGAGACAGCCCACAAGGAGCCGTGCCTGACGGCCACATCGAGGCTGCTCTCCCACGAGGCGCCGTGCCCCGTGTGGGAACCAGTAACACAGAATGTTCATCTAGCTGTAGTAAAGGGCTTGCTTTCACAACTGCCGTGTGGTTCGAGTCGTGATTCATGACCAGGTTAGTTCGCGCAGTCTGCATCTCTCTCTCTCCTTCCCTGTTTCCCCTCGCCGGCCAGGAACCGGGGACCGAGCGGGGCAGCGCCGGACACAAAACGTATGGGATGCAGCAAAAATAATGCTCAGAGGGAAATTTATAGCTATAAATGGATACACTAAAAAAGATCTGAAATCAATAACCTAACTTTATACTTTAAAGAAGTAGAAAAAGAGAAAAATAAATCCAAAGATAGAAGGAAGTAAATAATAAAGGCTAGAGTAGAGATAAACAAAAGAGAATAGAAAAACAATAGAAACAACAAATTCAAAAAGTTGGTTCTTTAAAAAGATCAACAAAATTGATAAATCTTTAGCTAGACTGACCAAGGGAAAAAAAAAAAAAAACAGAAGATGCAAAAAACTAAAATCAGAAATTAAAGGAGGGCCGTTACTAATGACTTTATGGAAATAAAAAGAGAGCAAGAGACAACTGAATGCTAATACATTAAATAACCCAGATGAAATGGACAAATTCCTAGAAATACATAATCTACCAAAACTGACCAAGAAGAAATAGAAAATCTGAATACATCTATAAGTAAACAGATTGAATCCGTAATCAAAAACCTCCCCCCAAAAGTAAAGCCTAGGACCAGATGCCTTCACTGGTGAATTCTATCAAAAAAAATCAAAGAATTAACATGAATCCTTTTGAAATTCTTCCAAAAAATAGAAGAGGAGGCAATAGTTCCTAAATCATTCTATTAGGTCATTACCATGACTCCAAAGCCAAAGCCACTAAAAGAAAAGACAACTACAGACCAATATCCCTTATGAATATAGATGCAAACATCCTCAACGAAATATTAGCAAACTGAATCCAGCAGCATATTAAAAGGATTATATACCATGATCAAATGGGATTTACTGCAGTTATGAAAGGGTGGTTCAACATAAGAAAATTATCAAGGTTATACACCACAGTAATAGAATGAAGGGAAAAAACCCACATGATCATTTCAATTGATACAGAAAAAGTATTTGATAAAATCCAATACACTTTCAGGATAAAAACACTCAGAAAACTAGGATTAGAAGAGAATTCAGCATGACAAAGGGGGAACTTATGAAACACCCACAGCTAACATCATATTGTGGTGAAGACAAAGCTTTACCCCTAAGATCAGAAACAAAACAGGGATGCTTATTTTGCCAATGCAATTCAATATTGTATTGGAAGTCCTAGCCAGAGCAACAAGGCAAGAAAAACAAATAAAAGGCATACAGATTGGTAAGGAAGAAATCTCTCTCTCTTTGCAGATGACATAGATTCCTATATGTAGAAAATCATAAAGTATCCACAAAAATATATTAGATGTAATAAATTTGGTGAAGTTGCAGGGTACATGATCAACATAAAAAAAAGTTGTATTTCTATATACAAGCAATAACCAATCTGAAAGGGAAATTAAGAAAACTCCATTTATAACAGGATCAAAAAGAATAAAAGATTTAGAAATAAATTTAACCAAGGATGTGCCCGACTTTGTACATTCTACAAAACATGCTGAAAGAAATTAAAGAACTGAAGAAATGGAAAGTCATTCATGTTCATGGATTAGAAGACTTAATATTGATAAGATGATAATACCCCCCAAGTGATTCATAGTTTCAATGCAATCCCTACCAAAATCCCAATGGTCTATTTTGCAGAAATGGTAAAGCTGATCCTCAAAATCACATGAAAGAGACTTCTATGAAGATGGCAGAAAAGGAAAGGCAGAGCAAACTTCTCCATGAAAAAAACTAGAGAAAAGTCAGAAAATGCCTGGGATAGCAGTTCAAGGGTACGAGCGGCCAGAGAAGGAGTTATACAATACACAGTGGGGACTTGGATGAAAAAGTTGCAAAATTACTTCTGAAAGGATGGGGTGAGTTTATTCAACCAGGATGACCACCAGGAGCTGGCAGGGAGCATGGGAGGGAGGGAGCTGCTCTCCACTCCCGTGCACACATCTCAGCAATTAGCTGAGAAGATAATTCTCCTCAGTCCTGTGGCTGGGAGTTCCCTTGAGGGAGCTTGGGGAAGAGCAGACCTGTGTTGACCCCATTTACTCTTCCTCCACGGAAGTCTGCGGTGTGCACAGGCTAGAGGCAGGGATTACTGAAGGTGCCACATAGAAGCACCAGGAGCCCCTCCCCCACCCCAGAGGCTCACGGGCACAGGCAGGCAGGGACCGGGAAACATTTTACCTGGGGGGAGTGACGGCCAGCCCCACAGCCAGACAGTGATCCACTCCAAGGTCTGGCAACCACCAGAGCCACTGTGCCCTTAAGCAGACTCCCTGCAGAACTGCACAGGGCCCAAACTTCACCCCAGGAATGGCATTCCCCAGTGCACATGGAGAACTTGCACTGAATGGATTTCCACCTGGTTTGGACCCGGTCCAGCATGCAGGCACAGTTGGGGAAAGGCTGGCTTGAGGGTAAGAGGTGGCTCAAGAGCGCCATCTGCCGGGAAGACAGGGAAAGTGCTCTCCAGCAAGCTGTGGGTCTGTCAAATTTTAAATAAATGTCCAAGTTGTCCTTCATTTCCCAAAATAACCATATCAAGATAAGCAAATGCCCCAAAGTCAACAGAAAATCAAAAAGCACATGAGGGAGGGAGAGAGAAAAAGATGGCGGCATAGAGAGATGTGGAAGACTGTTAGTCCCCCCGGGAACAATTCATAAATGACCAAAAAACTAGTAAATAACCAGGAATAACTGCGGGGAGACAAACGTGACTGTCTACTCATCAACCACCAACCTGAATTGGGAGGAATGCCCGAGATCGCAGCATAAAATCTGTAAGTAAAACTGCAGACTCGCGCTGAGAGCCGAGAGCCGAGAGCCCCTCCCTCACAGAAGCCGCACAGTGCTAGAGAACAGCACTCTCCGAACAAGCTAGTGTACCGCAGCCCAGCTCCAGCTGGGATTTTAATGTTAACTGCTAAATAGACAGTGAATCCTCAACAAGCAGACAGAGGCTTTTGGGGACAACTGACCTTGAGAGAGTCAGGGGACATATCTGTCTCAGGACGAGAAGCCCAGAGGCTGACGGGTGAACCCAGGAGCTTTTCTGTCCCTTTTGCTCTCTGTGGAGAAAACTGCAGCTGCTTTCAGCCCCCAGCGCTTTGCAGTAAAGACAGACTCAGCTATTTTAAAATCAAAACACTTTGATCAGCAGAGTCAGAGAAACAAAGAACTTCCTGATAGGCAGTGACCTCTTTGGAGGGGGCATAGCTTCCCAAACGAAAGGGAGGGTCCCAGCTTTACCGCCTGCCTTTCCGGAATCAGACCCCAAAGCCTGGGGGAGGAGAGCCACAGGCCACACCCCCTTACACAGGCAGTGACAGACTGCACCTGCCAAACAGAAAAGCACAGGTGTATTAATCCTCTATAAGAAAAACCATCAGGGGAACCAGATACTGAATATTTCCTCCTTCTGTGACCTGAACCTGTTCTTGCCTGGGAAAACCTGACTGGGGTGGCCTAGGAGGTCAGATGCCTAGACAACAGAAAACTACAACCTACACTAACAAAAACGAAACTATGACCCATTCAAAGGAACAAACATACACTTCAACTGAGATACAGGAATTTAAACAACTAATGCTAAATCAATTCAAAAATTTTAGAGAATATTTCACAAAAGAGATAGAGGCTGTAAAGAAAACACTGGGCATATATACGGCAGAAATTGAAAGTTCAAAAAAACAACTAGTAGAATCTATGGAAATGAAAGGCACAGCACAAGAGATGAAAGACACAATGGAAACATACAACAGCAGACATCAAGAGGCAGAAGAAAACACTCAAGAACTGGAGAACAAAACACCTGAAAGTCTACATGCAAAGGAGCAGATGAACAAAAGAATGAAAAAATATGAGCAACATCTCTGGGAACTTAAAGATGAAACAAAGTACAAGAATCTACGTATCATTGGTGTCCCAGAAGGAGAAGAGAAGGGAAAGGGGCAGAGGCAATAATAGAGGAAATAATCAATGAAAATTTCCCATCTCTTATGAAAGACATAAAATTACAGATCCAAGAAGCACAGTGTACTCCAAACAGAAGAGATCTGAATAGGCCTACGCCAAGACACTTAATAATCAGATTATCAAATGTCAAAGACAAAAAGAGAATCCTGAAAGCAGCAAGAGAAAAACAATCCATCACATACAAAGGAAGATTAATAAGACTATGTGCAGATCTCTCAGCAGAAACCATGGAGGCAAGAAGGAAGTGGTGTGATATATTTAAGACACTGAAAGAGAAAAACCTCCAACCAAGAATCCTATATCCAGCAAAGCTGTCCTTCAAATATGAGGGAGAGCTCAAAATATTTTCTGACAAACAGACAATGAGAGACTTTGTGAACAAGACACCTGCCCTACAGGAATTACTAAAGGGAGCACTGCAGAGTGATAGGAGAAGATGGGAGTGTGTGGTTCAGAATACAATTTTGGGAGATGGTAGCACAGCAATGTAAGTACACTGAACAAAGATAGCTATGTATACGGTTGAGAGAGGAAGGTTGGGAGCATGTGAGACACCAGAAGAAAGGAGGAAAGATAAAGAATGCGACTGTGTAACATGGTGAAATCTAGAGTGTTCAACAATTGTGATAAAATGTACAGATATGTTCTTTTACGAGCGAGAACAAGCAAATGTCAACCTTGCAAGGTGTTAAAAATGGGGAGGCATTGGGGGAGGGATGCAATCAATGTAAACTAGAGACTGTAACTAACAGAATCATTGTATTATGCTTCCTTTAATGTAACAAAGGTGATATACCAAGGTAAATGCAGATAAGAAGGGGGGATAGGGGAGGCATGATAGACACTTGACATTGGTGGTGTTGTCTGACTCTTTACCCTACTTTGATTTAAGATTACTTTTCCTTTTGCTACTTCCTAGCTGTCGTTTTTTCCTCTTTCTTTTCCCTCTCTATCTTCTTTGACGCTCCCTCCTGCCTTGTGGAAGAAATGTAGATGTCCTTATATAGTGGTGAAGATTGTGAACACATAAATATGTGACCATACAGAGAACCATCGATTGTTTACTTAGGATGGAATGTATGGGGTGTGAACAAAACCATCTTAAAAAAAAAGGGTTTGATGTCAAAACCTCAAGGGCAATATACTGAGTGAAATAAGCCAGACACATATGGACAAATATTGCAGGGTCTCACTGGTAAGAACTATAATATGTAAACTCATAGACATGAAATATAAGGTACCAAGATATAGGATGAGGCTTAAAAATGGGGAGTGGTTGCTTAGTATGAGCAGAATGTTCAACTAGGATGAACTTAAATGCTTGGAAATAAACAGAGGTGTAGGTAGCAAGATGTGAGAATAACTAACAGTGCCAAAGGGCATGTGAATGAGGTGGAAATGGGAAGCTCAGAGTCATATATGTAACCAGAAGGAAAGTTGGACGTCAAAAGATGGGAATGTATAAAACTGAATCCTATGGTGGGCAATGTCCATGATTAACTGTACAAATATTAGAAAACTCTTCCATGAACCAGAACAAATGTATGACAATACAACTAGAAGTTAACAATAGAGGGACATATAGGGAAGAAATATATACCTATTGCAAACTATATACTACAGTTTGTAGTATTTCAACATTCTTTCATAAACAGTAACAAATGTACTATACCAACACTACGAGTCAGTAACTGAGGGGGGTTGGTTACGGATATGGGAGGATTCGAGTTTCCTTTTTTTTTCCTTTTTTTTTTCCCCCATCTTTCACTTTATTGCTTGCCTGGAGTAATTAAAATGTTCTAAAAATTGAACAAAAATTAAGTGTGGTGATGGACATACAGCTGTAAGAGGGTACCAGGGGCAACTGATTGTACACTTTGGATCTTTGGATAATTGTATGGTATCTGAACAATCCCAACAAAAATTAAAAAAAAAAAAAAAGGCACATGAGGACCCAAGAAGATATGGACAAGCCAAATGACAAAATTAAAAAGCAGGAGACACAGAACTTGGAGCAGTTAAGAAGTACATACAAATCTCCAAAACAACTTCAATGGGTTGACTAAAGACATAAAGGACATCAAGAAGACTCTAGAAGAGAATCAAGAAGAATTTGAAAGAGCAAATTAAAAAAAGTACATTTTATGGAAATAAAATATACTGTAGATTAAATTAAAAATATACTAGAGACACACAACAGCAGATTTGAAGAGGCAGAGAAAAGAGTAAGTAAATTACAGGACGGCAATTAAGATGAATGCACAAAAGAACAAATGGTGAAAAAAATTGAAAAATTTGAAATGGATCTCAGGGGAATGATGGGCAACATGAAACTCACAAATGTAAGAATTATTGGTGTCCCAGAAGGAGAAGAGCAAAGGGCTAGGAAGAGTATTTGAGGACATTGCTGAGGAAAAAAATCCCAACTCTTCTAAATGATGTAAATATGCAAATCAAAGTCACCCCAGGAACTCCAAACAGAATGAATCCTAATCCAAGACATATACTAATCAGACCGTCAAATGCTGAAGGGAAGGTCAAAGTCCTCAAAGCAGCAAGAGAGAAGCAATTCACCAGATACAAGGGAAACCACATAAGACTAGGTACTGACTACTCAGAAGGCACCATGAAGGTGAGAAAGCAGTGGTATGACATATTTAAAATTCTGGAAGAGAAAAATTTCTAGTGAAGAATTCTTTATCCAGCAAAGCTCTCCTTCAAAACTGAGGGAACATTTAAAATTTTCACAAACAAATGCTGACAGATAATAAGAGACCTGCCCTGCAAGAAATACTAAAGGGAGTTCTACCAGCTGAGAGAAAAAGAAAGGAGAGAGGTCTGGAGAAGGACACAGAACTGAAGAGTATTAGTAAGGGTTACTTAAAGGTAAAAAGTGTGTGGGGGTTCTAATGAATTGGAGTACCTGGTGGTGGATACCTGAAACTATCAAACTACAACCCAGAACCCATGAATCTTGAAGACAATTGTATAAAAATGTGGCTTATGAGGGGGGACAGTGGGATTGAGGGGGCCATAGGGATCACACTCCCGTTTGTCTAGTTTGTGGATGGATGAGTGGAAAGGTGGGGGAAGGAAACAAACAAACAAACAGACAAGGGTGCCCAGTGTTCTTTTTTACTTTAGTTGCTCTTTTTCACTTTAATTATTATTCTGGTTATTTTTGTGTGTGTGGTAATGAGGGTGTCAGGGATTGATTTTGGTAATAAATGTACAACTATGTAATGGTACTGTGAACAATCAAATGTACGATTTGTTTTGTATGACTGCGTGGTATGTGAATATATCTCAATAAAATGAATAAAAAAAAAGTGTGTGGGGGAGAATACATCTGACAAATAAAAATGAAAGGACAAGACAGTTGGTTCAAGAACTGCCTTCACAGTAGTAACTTTGAATGTGACTGGATTAAACTCCCAAATTAAAACATACAGATGGCAGAATCGATTAAAAAGTATGATCCACTGACATGCTGTTTACAAGAGACTCATCTTATTTCAAATAGAGTCGAGAGGCTATCCTGGAGGTTACTTGTATTCAAGCTCCAGCTACATATTCCAAATGGCCACAATATGCCAAGCCCTAATCAACAGTAGTCCTGAAAATACTAAAGAATACCTAGGTCCCTAGGTAAGACTCTATAAAAGTTTCACTTGCTAAGTTTATTTTTAAGAAACTTCAATCCTCCAGTGTTCCTATGCCAGGTAAGTCTCAAACCCCAGAGGCAAAAGCCTTTCAACATCAACCAGATGCATTCCCCTTCCCCATAATGTCAACACTCCTTTTTCAGTATGAGCAAGCTACGGTAGTCACTGCCCAGATAACCCTGAAGATTGAGAAAGTGATCAAATGAGACAGGGGTAGCAACAGCCCGGATACGACTTAACAAAGGACTATGAACACTGAATCTTTATATAATTTTTTTTTTTTTTTTATTTTCTAGGGCACTAGAATAGCTAGAAGGAAATAACTGACATGGTAGAACTGTAACCCATAACATTCTTTGAAATCTCCTCTATAGCTACTTGTTAAATTGTACTCTGAAAGTTATAACATTTCTGTATATATGTTATATTTCACAATAAGGAAAAAACTGAAATGGTGGAACTGAAACCCATAATATTCTTAGAAATTGTAACTACTTGTTAAATTTTACTTGGAAAGTTATCACCTTTCTGTATATATGCTATACTTCACAATAAGGAAATAAATGAAATTGTGGAACTGTAACCCATAATATTCTTTGACATTTGTGCTCTAACTTGTTAAAAGTTATCACTTTTCTGTATATATGTTTCAATTCAAAATTAAAAATGTAAAAAATAGAGAGACTCATCTGAGACTCAGTGACACAAAGTGATTGAAAGTGAAAGGATGGAAAAAAATATTCCATGCAAGCTGTAGTCAAAAGAAAGCATGGGTAGCTAAACTAATATCAGACAATACAGACTTTAAATGCAACGACGTCATAAGAGAAAAAGGAAAGAGGGACACTATATATTAATAAAAGGGACAATTTACCAAGAAGAAATAACAACCATAAACATTTATGCACCCAATCAAGGAACTCCAAAGTACATCGGTGTGCTGGTTTGAATCTATTATGTCCCCCACAAAAGCCATGTTCTTTTTTTTGGTGATGTCATCATTGTATTTTTTTAAAATTCAGTTTTATTGAGATATATTCACATACCATACAATCATTCACAGTGTAAAATCAATTGTTCACAGTACCGTCATACAGTTGTGCATTCATCCCCAAAATCAATTTTTGAACATTTTCGTTACTCCAAAAAAAATAAAAATACAAGTAGAAAAGAACACCCAAAACATCCCATCCCCCCAATCCCCCCCATTATTCATTTAACTTTTATCCCCATTTTTCTACTCATCTGTCCATATGCTAGATAAAGGGAGTGTGAGCCACAAGGTATTCACAATCACACAGTCACACTGTGTAAGCAATCTAGTTATATAATCATCTTCAAGAATCAAGGATACTGGGTTGCAGTTCAACAGTTTCAGGTATTTCCTTCTAACTATTCCAATACACTAAAAACTAAAAAGGGTAGCTATATAATGCACACAAAAAACCTCCAGAATGAACTCTCAGATCCATTTGAAATCTCTCAGCCACTGAAACTTTCTTTTTTTAGCTTTTTCTCCCCCTTTCGGTCAAGAAGGCTTTCTCCATCCCATGATACTGGGTGCAAAAAGCCATGTTCTTTTAATCCAATCTTGTGGGTGCAGACTTATTATGAGAGGGATCTTTGATTAGGTTGTTTCCATGGAGATGTGACCCACCCAACTCTGGGTGAGACCTTTTAATTAGATTATTTCCATGGAGGTGTGACCCCGCAAATTAAAGGTGGGTCTTGATAAGTTTACTTAACAGAGCTCAGGGACTGACACAGACCCAGACGCTTGGAGACACAGACAGAAAGACATCTGGAGATGGTAAGCTAAGAGATGAACACCAGAGTTTGCCCGGGAGAAGCTAAGAGAGGACCCCCAGATGCTTAGAGAGAAATGCCCTGGGAGAACGAGCAAGGATGCACAGGGGCTGAGAGAGAGAAGCTAAGAGAGATAAAAGCCCAGAGACATGTTGGAGAAAGCCATCTTGAAACCATAACCTGGGAACAAAGGACCAGTAGATGCCAGCCACTTGCCTTCCCAGCTTACAGAGGTGTTCCGGAGGCCATAAGCCTTTCTTCAGTGAAGGTATCCTCTTGTTAATGCCTTAGTTTGGACACTTTTCTGGCCTTAGAACTGTAAATTTGTAACCTAATAATTCCCTTTATAAAAGCCAACCCATTTCTGGTATTTTGCATGACAGCAGCTTTAGCAAACTGGAACAACTGGCAAAACTGAAGGGAGCAATAGGTGTTTCTACAATAATAGTCAGAGACTTCAATACACACTCTCTTCTATAGCTAAAACAACCAGGCAACCAGTAAGAAAACTGAGACCCTAAACAATGTGATAAATGAATTAGACTTAAAAGACATATATAGATCATTACACCCCAAATTAGCAGGATATAAATTCTTCTCTAGTGCTCATGGAACATTCTCCAGGATAGATCATATGCTGGGGCACAAAACAAGTCTCAATAAATTTAAAAAGATTGATATTATTTAAGGCACATTCTCTGACCATAATGGAATGCGACTAGAAATCAATAACCACCAATGAACCAGAAGTTTCACAAATATATGGAGGTTAAACAACACACTCCTAAACAATCAGTAGGTCAAAAAAGAAATGCCAGAGAAATGAGTAAAGTCTAGAGACAACTAAAAATGAGAACACAACATATCAAAATCTATGAGATGTGGCGAAGGTGGTGCTGAGAGGCAAATTTATAGCTCTAAATGCATACACTAAAAAGGAAGAAAGAGCTAAAACCAAAGACCTAACTGAGCAACTGAAGAAGCCAGAGAATGATCAGCAAACTAACATTAAAGCAAGTAGAAGAAAAGAAAGATTAAAGCAGAATAAATTATATGGAGAAAAAGAAACAATAGAGAGAATAAATAAAAACAAAAGTTGGTTCTTTGAGAAGATCAACAAGATTGACATACCCTTAGCCAGACTGACAGAGTCAAAAAGAGAGAAGACCTAAATAAACAAAATCAGAAATGAGAGGGGGGTCATTACTTGGATCCTGAAGAAATTACAAAAATCATAAGAAGATACTATGAACTGTACACCAAGAAACTAGACAACTTAGAAGAAATGGACAATTTCCTCGAAACACATGAACAACCTAGAATAACCTGAGAAGAAATAGAAGACCTCAAAACATCAATCACAAGTAAAGACATCCAATCAGTCATCAAAAATCTGCCTACAAATAAAAGCCCTGGGTCCTCTCTTAGCTTCTCCAGGGCAATCTTTGGGCTTCATCTCAGCTTAGCATCTCCAAACGTCCTTCTGTCTGCATCTCCAAGCATCTCTAAGCATCTCTGTCAGCTACCATTTTTGTCTGTCTCCCTGAGCCTCTTAAAAGACTCCAGTGATCTAATTAAGTTCCACCCTGAATGGGTGGGGCCACACATCCATAGAAATGATCTAATCAAAAGGTTTTACCCATAGTTGGGTGAGTCATATCTCCATGGAAACAACCCAATCAAAGAGTCCCATCCTAATCTGCCCCCACAAGATTGCATTAAAGAACATGGCTTTTCTGGGGGACATAACAGATCCAAACCACACACTACCTAACTCATTTTATGAAGCTAACATCCCTCTCCAGATAAAGATACCACAAGAAAGGAAAATTACCAGCCAATCTCCTTCATGAATATAGATGCAAAACTTCTCAAAAAAATACTTGCAAATCGAATCCAAAGACACATTAAAAGAATCATACACCATGACCAAGTAGGGCTTATTCCTGGCAAGCAAGAGTGTTTCAACAATAGAAAATCAATGTAATACAACACATTAACAAATCAAAAGGGGAAAAAATCAAGTGATCATCTCAATAGACACTGAAAATGCATTTAGCAAAACTCAGCATCCTTTTTTGATAAAAACACTTCAAAAGGTAGGAATTAAAGGAAACTTCCTCAATATGATAAAGGGCATATATGAAAAACCCACAGCCAGCATAGCACTCAATGGTAAGAGACTGAAAGCCTTCCCCCTAAGATCCAGAACAAGACAAGGATGCCCATCAGCACCACTGTTATTCAACATTGTGCTAGAAGTTCTAGTCAGAGCAATTCAGCAAGACAATTAAAAGGCATCCAAATTGGAAAGGAAAAAGTAAAACTGCCACTATTTGCAGATCATATGATCTTATATTTGGAAAACCCTGAGAAATCGACAACAAAGATACTTGAACTAATAAACAAAATCAGTAAAGTGGTGGGATACAAGACTAATGCACAGAACTCAGTAACGTTGCTATACACTATTAATGTCCTAACTAAGAGGCACTCAAGAAAAAAATTCCATTCACAATAGCAACTAAAAAAATCAAGTACCTAGGAATAAACTTAACCAAGATGTAATAGACCTCTACACAGAAAATTAGAAAACTTTAGTAAAGGAAATCAAAAAGGACCTAAATAGGTGGAAAGATATTCTGTGTTCATGGATAGGAAGGCTAAATATCATTAAGATATCAATTCTACCCGAACTGATCTTTAGAGTCAAAGCAATTCTAACAACCTACTTTGCAGACTTGGAAAAGCTAGTTATCAAATTTAAGTGGAAGGGAAAAGGGCCTTGAATTACCAAAAACATTCTAAAAAAGAATCAAGTGGAAGGACTTGCACTTCCTGACTTTAAAGCCTACTATAAAGCCATAGTGGTCAAAACAGTATGGTACTAGCAAAGAACTAGACATATTGATCAGCGGAATTGAATGGAGAGTTCAGAAATAGACCCCCAGATCTACTGTTGACTGATTTTTGATAAGGCCCCCAAATCCACTGAACTTGGACAGACAGTCTCTTCAACAAAATGGGGCTAGCAGAACTGGATATCCATATCCAAAAGAATGAAATAGGACCCTACCTCACACCCCATACAAACATTAACTCAAAGTGGATCAAAGACCTCGATATAAAAGACAGTACCATAAAGCTCGTAGAATATAGGAAAACATCATCAAGACCTAGTAATAGGAGGTAGCTTCTTAGACCTTACACCCAAAGCACAAACAATGAAAGAAAAAAAAAGATAAATGGGAACTCCTCAAAATCAAAAGCTTCTGTGCATAAAAGGACTCTGTCAAAAAAGTGAAGAGGCAGCCAACTCAATGGGAGAAAATATTTGGAAACTATATATCCGATAAGAGACTGATATCCAGTACATATAAAGAAATCCTACAACTCAATGACAATAGTAAAAACAGCCCAAGTATAAAATTGGAAAAGATACAAAAAGATATTTTTCTGAAGAGGAAATACAAATGGCTAAAAAACACATAAAAAAATGTTCATCTTCACTAGCTATTAGGGAAACACAAATCAAAACCACAGTGAGATATCATCTCACACCAATAAGAATGGCTATCATTAAAAAAAACAGGAACTACAAATGCTGGAAAGGATGTAGAGAAATAGGGACTCTTATTCATTGCTGGTGGGAATGTATAATGGTATAGCTGCTGTGGAAGACAGTTTGGTGGTTCCTCAGAAAATTAGATATCGAGTTATCCTAAGATCAGTCAATTCCACTTCTCAGTATATACCCAGATGATCTAAAACCTCTGACACTAACAGACATTTGCACACAGATGTTCACAGCGGCATTGTTCACATGTGCCAAGAGGTGGAAACAATCCAAGTGTCCTTCAACAGACAAGTGGATAAACAAAATGTGGTGTATACACACACGCACACGCACACACCCACACACACACAATGGAATACTATGCAGTGGTAAGAAGGAACAAGGTCCTAAAACATGACAACACGGATGAACCTTGAAGACACAATGCTGAGTAAAATAAGTCAGACACAAAAGGAGAGATATTGTTTGTTATCAGTAATTTGAACTCCCTGAACAATGTAAAATCAGTGACTTATAATGTAGAATATAGAGGACCCTGAGATAGAAGCTAATGAAGGGGGAATGATTACCTAATATGTACAAACATGTTAATGAGGATGAACTTAAGAGGTATGGAAATGGATAGGGGTGACGATAATTGGTTAATGGGATTATAAGTATCAGTGCCACATTGAAGGTGAACATGATTGAAAGGGATTTGTTTAAAGGCATCCCACAGATTACTGCTACAAATATAAATAAGTGCTTGCATGATCTATTTCTAAGATATGACACTGGTACTAAGAGTTAACAGAATGGTATATGGCAAAAAATACCTATTGCATATTATAGACAATATTTAATAAGAACACCTTACCAGTGCCACATTAATACTAGGGATAAACAATTAGAGGCTGTTAAGAGCTTTGGGGTGTTTTGGGTTATGACAATTGTTTAAAATTGAGAGTGATGATGATTGTCCAACTAAGTGAAGATAATCTCTGACAATGATTGTTTATCTTGGACCGAATGTAAACTATGTGAAATTATGAACCCTCTACTTAATAAGTCAAGGCCTCTACCTTGAGGCTTGCTCTTGTGAAACTTATGGCCATAAAGGGGAGGCTAAGCCTACCTATAATTATGCCTAAGAGTCACCTCCAGAGAACCTCTTTTGTTGCTCAGATGCGGCTTTTGTCTAAGCCCAACTCTAAATATTCATTACTCCCCCCTCTGCCCCCATGTGGGACATGACTCCCAGGGAAGTGAGTCTCCCCGGCAACATGGGGGACAGCCCCCAGGAATAAGCCTGGCACTGGCATCGAGAGATTGAGAATGCCTTCTTGACCAAAAGGGGGGGGGGGGGAGTTAACAAAATAAGGTTTAGTGGCTAAGAGATTTCATATAGTCAAGAGGTTATTCTGGAGGTTATTCTTATGCAAGCTCCAGCTAGATATTCCAAATGGCCATAGTAAGCCAAGCCCTAATCAAAAGTAGTCCCGAAAATATTAAAGAATACCTAAGTCCCTATGTGAGACTCTATAAAAGTTTCACTCACTAAGTTTATTTTTCAGAAATGTCAATCCTCCAGAGTGTTCCTATGCCAGATAAGTCCCAAAACCCAGAGGCAGCAGCCTATTCAAGAATATCAACCAGATGCATCCCTCTTCCCTATAATGTTGACACCCTTTTCAATATCCCTGAAGATTGGTCACTGCCCAGATATCCCTGAAGATTGAGAAAGTGATCAAATGAGAGGGAAGGGTAGCAACAGACAAGATAGGACTTAAAAGATTACAAACACTGAATCTTTATATAAATTTATTTTTAGTTTCTAGGGTATTAGAATAGCTAGAAGGAAATAATTGACATGGTGGAATTGTAACCCAAAACATTCTTTGAAATTTGCTCCATAGCTACTTGTTAAATTGTATTTTGAAAGTTATCATTTTCTGTACATATATTATATGTCACAATAAGGAAATAAGGGTAATGAAACTGTGGAACTGCATCCTAAACATTCTTTGAAATTTGCTATCTAACTACTTGTTAAATCATACTTTGAAAGTTATCACTTTTCTGCATGTATGTCATATTTCACAATAAAAAAAATTTACATGAAATTGCAAGAGACCCCAGATAGCCAAAATAGCCTTGAAAAAGGAGAAAAAAGATGGAGCTCAAACTTCCAATTTAAAACTTCTAACAAAGCTACAGCATCAAAGCAGGGTATTACTGGCATAAGGATAGGTATATAGATCAATGGATTAGAAATGAAAGATCAAATATAGAGCCATACATCTATGGTTAGTTGATTTTTGACAATGGTGCCAAGTTCACTCAATAGAAAAGAACAGCCCCTTCAACAAACGTTGCTAGGAAAACTGGATATTCACATGCAAAAGAATGAACTTGGATCCTTACTTCACACTATATACGAAATGAACCAAAGACCTAAATATAAGAGCTAAAACTATTAAACTCTTAGAAGAAATCACAGGGCTAAAGCATAATGAGCTTGAATTTGGCAATGGTTTCTTAAATTATTTGACACCAAGAGTACATCAAAAGGAAAAGTTGATAAATTGGAATTTACCAAAATTAAAAAGCTTTTTGCATCAATGGACAATATCAAGAAAGTGAAAAAACAACCTACAGGACTGGAGAAAATATTAGCAAATCATTCATCTGATAAGGGTCTAGTATTAAAAATATATAAAGAACTCTTGCAAGTCAATAACAAAAAGGCAACCCAATTAAAAAAATGGACAAAGTACCTGAATAGACATTTCTCCAAAGAAGATGCACAAATGGCCAATAAGCACACGAGAAGATGCTCAATATTAGGGAAATGCTCATCAAAACTATAATGAGATAGCACTTCACACACACTAAGATGCTATAATTAAAAAAAAGGAAAGTAAGTATGGAGAAATTGAAACCCTTGTGCATTGCTGGTGGGAATGTAAAATGGTGCAACTGCTGTGGAAAAGTTTGGCGGTTCCTCAATAATTTAAATGCTAGATTTACCATATGAGCCTGTAAGTACACTCCTTGACATATATCCAAAGAATTGAAAAACAGGTATTCTAACAAAAATTTGTACATAAATGTTCATAGCAGCACTATTTACAGTAGCCTAAAGGTGGAAACAACCCAAATATCCATTGTCACATGAATGGATTAGCACAATGTGGTATATCCATACAACGGTTTATTCAACCATAAAAAGGAATGATGACTGAAAAATGCCACAACATGGATGAACCTTGAAAACAGTATGCTAAGTTTAAGAAGCCAGACCCAAAAGGCCACATGTTGTAGGATTCCATTTATATGAACTATCTACAATAAACAAATGCATGGAGACAGAAAGCAGGTTAGTGGTTACCAGGGGCTGGATAGAGGAGGAAATTGGGAGTGACTGCTTAGAGGGTACAGGGTTTCATTCTGGGGTGAAGAAAATACTCTGGAACTAGACAGTGGTAATGGTTGCACAAAATTGCGAACGTACTGTGTGGGCACTGAATTGTGCACTTTAAGATGGTTTAAATGGTAAATATTATGCCATGTTTATTTTACTGCAATAAAATTTAATTTTAAAAAGATGTTATCATATGAGGAATTAGAGGATTAATGAGGGGGACTTGCTGGTTTTGTAGCTTGCAAGTTCTAATTTGTCAACCCAGTACATTCTTATATTCTACATAAAAAGGTTCCACAAAAGGAAAGTTAGTTTTCCCTACTATGCTAGACAGAACTTCTAAGGTTGTTAAATATAAAAGTATATTATGTGTGAATGCAGCTATATTGTTAAAATGTTATCCATTCAATAATAATAATTTGTTCCAGGTGAATAAATCGGTTCACTATTCAAATGTAAAGCAAGTTTTGTGTAGGAAATGGAAAAAAAAATTAATGAAGCATTCGCAAGGATACTATATAAAGCATAATTATGCAAACTTCCATTAGTACTGTTCTTTTCTTTTTAAAGAACAATTTGTTTTGGCAGTTTATGCAAATGAGTACAGAACACGTTTTATAACCCTCCTGGCATTCACAACATTAGAGTGGTCAATAAAACATATAAAAAATAGCCACTGTAAAAAGATTCAGAGATATTAAGATTAAAAAAACAAACCTCTCAAAACCTTTAGACAGAAACGCCTGAGTAAGAATAAAGTGATTTCCTGAACTGTACAAGTAAGTACAAGGTTAAGAATTTCAAGAGCATGGCTAGACAGCATATTAAGATCACTCAACAGATTCAAGAATAGGGTTCAAGAAAGCTTCTTGAATTCTGGTTTGATAATAATAAGGTTCTTGAGGGGCTTTTTACTGTGAGAAAGTTTGACTCAGAATTTAAAGTTATTAACAGAAAAGGCAGATCAAGTGCCATAAGAAAAATAAGAGCATTTAATCTTTTATTCCCCCTCAACTTAAATCTAGACTAGATTCATATTGATTTTATGAACTGACTTTGAGAATTTGAGTAAAGCAATGTTTATACCTGTATTTGATTTTATTTTTCTAAAATAAGACATTTAAGAATAAATACCCACCTTGAGGATTCCTGGAAATTTTACTCATCCTTTACCATACCTCCCCACATTCCTACCTCAGTATCACCAAACCACAACAAAAATAACAAAGGGAACTTTTTTAAAATAGCAAATGCAAATTCATTAAAAGAAATCACTAGGAACATTTTACATCTTGTGGTTTTATAACATTCTTATATTTGAATTTTAAAGACCTTCTCCAGAAACTTTTTTTAAATAAAAGTTTTATTGGAGAAAAATAGAACCACCACATACACAGGGAAAAAGAGCACAAAAATTCAAGTGACACAGAACAACAACTGAAAGTCACAGTTATTTAATATTGTTTGCAATTACTTTTCAATTTCTTAAGTAGCTCCCCTCAACTTGTTTTTTTAATAGTTTTGCCCATTTTTCAGCTGAAACAGCATCAAATTTAAAAAAATCAAGAGCCTCAGGGAAGGAACCTGCTTTCAAAATAGTGAAGGTGACATCAACAGTCTTTTCCTAACAGGACCAACTCTATCTAAAAATTGCTTCAAGTAACTAGTGAGTCTTCTTCACACATTTCCAAGACCATCAGGTATGAGTTAAAACACTGGTGTAGATGGTCCAGTATAAAGGGAGACACAAAATAGCTGCATTTCCTTGTCAGATGAGTTCATGTAAGAAAAACAGGGAGGAGCTGAGAAAATGTAGCAATGGCTGCTCAAAAAGAATTAGGAAGGAATTCTAAATACCACATATAGCTAGACAACAGTATACAAGAAGATGCAATTAGAGAGAAACAGGCAACATTTTTTAAATGGCTGGCCACAGGAGGTCTTTGAGAACTCAAGAAAACAATCAATGGCAGACACAAGAGTCAAAAGTCTCCTCAGTTGAAAGTTAGGACTTAGGTGTTCTTCCTAATGGCTCTACATAGACAAGTAAAAAAAGTTGCAAAAAGCATTATAGTTCTGATTTTCAAAAAACAAAACCAAAATTTCTGCTTCTCCTGCAAGATCAATTCCCTTCAAAGCTTGAAGGGAAAACAAGCAAACAAAACAAACAAAAACATTGATGGTAGAGAGAAGCCCTGTACTCAAATTATCAATCTGAAGAACAACACTTTTGCTATTTTCTATGTATGAACAATCCCGGAACATTCCTTGGAAAAGCAGTTGTCCACTGGCTATTTGAGAACTCTTAACTTCAAGCAATTTTGTAAAGAGGCTCAGTATGACACAGAATCTTTGTATCTTGGTTTTAGGAAGTTAGAATAAGGATGATAAAAAAGGCTCATTTGCCAACAAAGAGGAGAGTTGAGATGCTTCCAAAAAACTTTGGCAGAGAAAACAGGAATGCTAAATCCTAGGAAGCCTGTAACAATCTACAATTGGTCCAAGTTAAAGACAAACTGTTCAAATTTAGAGTCTAAGTTAAGTTGAAAACTAGTTGATGAATTTGCTCCTATAATAATTTACAAAACATTTTAATTTTGTTCTCTTTGCATCTTCTTATTGTATTCATTTTTAATATGAAGAAAGAGTTGGATTTTTCTCCCCTATGATGTTCCTCTAGTAAAATTAATCAGCAATTTTCTATTTCAGCTATTTTTACAAGTACCTGTTAATCATAATCACAGTAAACTCAGGGCTAAGCCATATACACACATCCCACACTCATAAATGGAAAATTTTAGGATGTGTATTTATAAGATATCATGTACACAACTGTCCTTCTACTTGAAAACTTGCTTCCAAATAAATTTTTTTTAAAAATCCCTTTCAGTGTAACAGAACATTAACTAGTAAAATATCAATAGCTATGACAACTTATTTTTCTTTTCAAGGGAAAATCACAAAACAGGTGAACAACCAAGTCCAAGGGTGGTTTTTCTATTTGATAAATACATCCAGAGCTCTGTACAGTAAATAAAGTTTGCATGCAGTTTAAGTATCTTTAAATGATATTTTAAGCAAATAAACCTTTTGCTTCATAGTTAATCGTGTATAAGAATCCCCCCCACACATCTTTTTTAATAGCCATAGGGACTTCTTCCTCAGTTCCAGAGGAATCATGAAGACCAGATACTTTCTTAAGAGTTTTCTCCACATCATACTAAATAACATGCAAAGAGTTCAATAACATTCTTTGTAAAGGTAAATATTACTCTTTAAATAGGCATGTTAACCACTGAAAAAGTCCACGCAACTATTTCCATTACACTGCTTCATTTGGTCATTGGTAGTATAAAAGTAGTCAAATAATATAGGATCAACAGGTTAGTTTATTCACTGGCTACTGCATATGACACCAAATGCTCCAAGGCCAACATTTTATGCAATATAGTTGTACTGATTTGGATTTTCTTTATCTCTTTCCATGTAGTCCCGGTCAATTAAGGATTCTATTCTCTTCTTAAGATCAGCAGGCTGTAATAGAAGACAAATGTTCAGTGCAAAGCTCATAATCACCGGCTAAAGTCCATTTACCAAGAAACCTCATTAAAAAAAACAAGTTTTGATTCACTGAACATTTTCCAGTTAACTTCGGCTTGCTTAACAAATAAATGTAAAATGTTATATTCCAGAAACCATATTAGATCTAATGTATTAAATCTTAATTTTTAAAAAGAAAAAGTGTAAAGAAAATAAACCAGGTTAAAAAAGACTTATACTATATACCATGCATATACTGAACACACTTTTGTCATATTATCATATTTTCTATTATTTTTTTATTTTAAAGAGGTCTTCTTAGAACCAGCTGTCCTCTGCACAATTAAATAAAAAGACTAAATTATCATAACTTTATAGGAGGAACACATTATAGTTTAAGGAAAAAGAATGCTATTTAATTTTGCCAAGATAGTTTAAGAGATAAGTGGACCTTTACTTAGGACAAAAAGTCTCAAAGTTAGGTTGTAATTTTATAAATTAAATTTAAAACTGTACTGGGAAATCACTATTTAAAAGAATTACTGCAACAAATGGTTTGATATCATTTGATAAACTAAAGTATCTCATAAATTCAGATCTTCATATTTCAGGTTTAAAGTATGATTTAACTGTTACCTACTATAAGTGATTTGAATTTCTGCACCCTATTTGTAGTTTAAAGATCAAGAAAGCTTGTAGCTTGACTTCATGATTGCTTTCTTAAGTCTTGGATGTCAGGATTCCACTATATCTCTTTTGTATCTAGCCTACAAAAGAATACAATCTCTCTTGCCAAAAGAGTTTTTTTCATAATATGTAATACAGCCAATTGATCAAGAGGGGAAATAGGGGAGGAAGGCAGTCTGGACAGGACAGTCAAAATTTCAGCCACAATTTTACCAGTAATCCCAAGGTTTGAAAATCAAATGACTTTATCTTAACTTACGGTGGAAGACCTAGATATCAGCACAATATTTATTATAGTGATCCCCTAACTTTCCTAGCATAAACGTTCTCTCTAGCTGGAGGTGAAATGGTTGCGAGGCAGAGCATGAGGGTGAGACAGTGGCAATGAGGAGGGAGTATTAGGTTTGAAGTGAATGTATACCTTATATAATCAATAGTTATTGAGGGCTTACAATGTGCCAGGTCTACTACTAAGTTTTTTACATGCATTATCTCATCTAAGTCTCAGAAAAACCCTACAGGTAAGTACCATTATCCCCATTTTACAAGAGGTATTAAATAAGCTCAGCAAGGCTAAGTATTTTACCTAAGTCCAAAGCTAGTAAGAACTCTGATAGCCAGGGGTCTATCCAAACTCTGATCGCAAAGGTTTGGGAATCTTCTAAAACTTGGAAAACAAGCTGTAGAGACACTGCATTATCTAAGTCTTTTTATTATTCGGCATTTACCTTGGAAGCATCTATTTAATGACCAATTTCAGATTATTACAACCATTGCTAACTTTTTAAAAAGATGCCTGATGGTGGCTACCTATATGTATACAGTTTGTGATGGACACTTACAAGAGCTAACTCTACAGAAGAACTTAACTCAACCTTAAATAATCAAATCTTTCAAATACCAAGATATTTAAAGAAGAAAAAAAAATAACAAAGAAGTTCAAAAGATAAAATGAACTTAAAAAAATTTCAGAGACTTATGTTGGCAGCTAGATATTCAGGTATAAGAACTTTTATAAATTGCTTTCCCTTTTTGTCACAGCCACCCACATACACTAAAATTTCTTTTGGAATCCTATACACGAGCATGGGAAATAAAAACTTTTGTCCCTCCAAATGGTCTTGAGGTTTTAATCTATATTTGTTAACTTTATGTCTGAAAACCTAATGTATTCTCTCTTATTTATAATACGCTCAATATGAAAAATGCAGAAATATCTACCTTTACTGGAAACTTCAACTGGTTGTATACTTCTGAAACAAGGAGATTGTGGCTAAGTGTCTTTCTCATCTTCATAATTCGAACAATTGCAGCATCAATTTGATACTGTCTGTCTTGAAATACTCTTTCTGTAGTGCTTGCTTGTTCCTCCACCTAAAAAACAGTGTTAATATTAAGAACTGTACCTGAACTGTAAACTTGATTACTTAGACTGTACATTTTAGGGACATGAAACTGTTCATGCTGAAATACTGAATTCTCTAAATGGGACATTGCAAATACAGAAATGACAGAAAAAACCCTACAAACGTTAACTCCTTTCTCGTCTAATTATATTGTCCTGTACCAATACTAGATAAAAGAAAAACACGATCTTTGAATTGTTTTTCTAGAAGTGGAGATGGTTAGTGAGCAATTACCATTTTCTTTTAATCCGTCCTCAAAATCTTCTATATGTGTGGGTCAGTCTCAAGGGGTCTTTGACCAGATTTCTATGTGAGATTAGCTGATCTATAAAGTGACTGACTCTGACCTCCCAAAGAGGGGTATTAACTAGCTAAACTAACTAGTTAGAGCCAAACTCTCTTTGAAAATTAATTTTAATTTTGTAAATATCTATTAGAAATGCATACTGTTAGTGCTTACATTCAATAAAGACTTAAAGATATTAGGGGTTTAGGAGTCAGTTTACCAAACTAGATGGTAAAGTAAAAATGTTAATCTTTAGTAACTAAATTAAAAGAATAATTTGGGCTTTTTTCAGCCAGTTTCTCTCTGGTACAGCATAAATGTTATAAAAATAAGGACACAGTATTCTTTTAAGGGAGTATTATGCCTTTGAAGTAAATGTGAAAAAAAGCTGGAACTTGTTTGAAGATACTGAACCTTATACCACAATAAAACATTTTCTCAAGTACTGCATTAAACCTTGTTGGAACTGAAACCAACTGGTTTATAAAATGCTGAGTTATTGGTTTCCTTAAAAGTCTCTTACAAATTCAAATGGCAAAAACAAACAAATTATTCACTTTCACTATTAGTCAAAGAAACACTAACTATAAGTCATTTTGATTTTTTGCCACGCAAGTTGGCAAAGGTTTTAAAAGGAAAAGATAATCTTTAGTCCTGGTGAAGGCACAGTAAGACAGGTACTCATCTACTACTGAACAGGGTATAAATTGGTATAACTCTTCTGGAACACATTATGGCATTATGTATTAACACTCTAAAAATTTTCACACTTTGACACAAAAAAATTAGTGAATTTATCATAAGGAAAGGATCAGAGAGATTAAGATTTAGGTACAAAGATTTTCTTGCTGTATTATTTATAATACTAAAAATTATGAATTTGCCCAACAAGGGACAGTGGTTGACTAAATCATGGCCATATAAAATAATATTATGCAGCCGTTTGCAATTTTTAAAAGATATTTAATGGCATGGAAAAATTCTAAAGATTTAATATTAAATGAACAAAGCAATATATAAAACTGTTGATTATCAGCTCACACAAACAAAAAACAAAATTATATACTGGAATATATTTACCTAGATATTTGCATAGAAAATGTTAATGGAAGTGGTAGTATTATGGGTATAAAATCTTCTTTACAAATTTTTATTATGAATACATAATTCCAGTGCATTAGAACCGGGAGAAAGCAAAAGAAATACCGTTTCTTTCATCTGGATTTGATTGATCTTTATCCTGAAAAGTTTGTGTTTAAAATCATCATTACAAATGAACTTATCACCATCTTCAATATCTTTGCCCTTTGGATTTTTTGCCAGGACTCTAGCTTTGCCACAGGCCAATGACTGCAGTGTTCTCCTTAACTCTCCATCCTCTGAAGAAGAAAGCAGTTTAGTTATTTGTCACTACTTCATCAACATGAACAGCTACATTCAACCTCATCTAGCTTCCACCCCATCCCTCTGTTAAAACTGGTTTCCTCCCCAAGATTAACAATGACTTAATCTTTGCCCTATCCAATGGCTTTTTCCTAGTCATCCTCTAAAGGCTTCAATTATCATGCTATGTAGATAACAACCAAACCTTCAGAAATGACTCTTGCTTCTCTCCCGTCCCACATTTAAAGGACACTTCTACCTAGCTGTTTTACCATCATGAACTCCAGTATGTCCAGAATTTTATTTATCTTTCCCATAAAACTGTATCCTCTTTCCAACTGTTAGTCTATTCTGGGTGAGAACTTTCCAACTGTTAGCCTATTCTGGGTGAGAAACCCTGAAATCATCTTTAACTCTTCCTTCTCCTTCATCCCCCATGTATCTAGTAGTTGCTTCCTTAGAAATGCCTCTTCTCCATTCTTACTGGCTTCAATCTAATCTAAGCCCCTTAATGCTTTATGCTTGAATTACCCCCAATAGCTTCTGGACTGGAATCTCTTCATCTTCCAAGCTGCCCTGCATACTGATTCCAGGTGAATTGTCCAAATAAGTCATTTCCCATTATGTCACATATTTGAGACCCTACAGTGTAGGTTTCACTTGCTAGATTTCGAAGTGTCTCCATAATCAGGCTCCACCCATCTTAACTATCTAACCTTGTTTTTCATTATTCTGTGCTGTAGTTAAATTCTTCATGATTCCTACCCATACAGCGCTCATTCATACCTCCAAAACCTTTTTTCACAATCTCTACCCTTGCTGCATATGCCTTCCCCCTAACCAAAACTTTAAGGCCCAGCTTAAGTCCCATTTCTTTCATGAAGACTTTGCCAATTGTGCCCGTCCACAGTGATCTTTCACTTCACTCAACTCCAACATGGTTCTAGTCAGTACCACAGATTGATACTTAGCGGTACTTAAGGGCTTCAAGTGTTATTTCCCCCATTTCCCACGGTTATATTAAGAGTACTGATGAGAGGAATTATTCCTTTGCATCCCCCAGAACTCTTAACCTAGTGGTATGCACATAGTGGACACTTAATAATGCTTGCTAATCAACTGATTCAACACAAACCTATTCCAGTAGCCTGCTTGATCTCTTCTAAACTGAACTCCTCTCCCTCATTAAACATTAGCAGCACCAGTGTTTGGAAAAGAGAGACCTGGAGTTCTTTTTTACCCTGTTGGAGAAATAGCAGTGCTTAGCCATCATTTTTTAAAACATATGAAAAATTAATCAAATGACTAATCTCTTACAGGAAAAGCATTTTTCAATTAGTGGATTTAGATTTCTGGATATGGATTAACGTTATCCAGAAAAGCCACCTGAGGTGGTAATACAATATGTTCAGTGCAGAAAATAAATGTGATCCTATCTAAAACGGGGGGAAGGATTAGGTGACATTTTTACAGGTTCTTTTTTAAGCCTTATAATTAAAACAGAGCAACAAAATAATGAAAATTAATAACAGCCCTATGTGTCATTACAGATTCACAAGCAGCAAGAAATCACTATTTCAAAAGCATTTTCAACTTGTTTGATGAAGATTAGTCAAGAAAAGCTACAGGTTTTTGAAATTAGATAAGGGCCCTGTTTGCCTTAACTCCCACTCCATTCTCTCTCTCCCCCAGCAATAAGAAAAGACATTTTCTGTCATCAAGTGGCAATGTGAATTCTGCATCCATAGGTAGGGAAAGGGTAAGGGAAAAAGGTTATTGTTTCTGGTTCTGCAGCAGAGCCAAAATCAACTGTGGAAAAGGCAACATTATTAAAATATACGAGAATATCTCACATGAAGCTGTGACAAGCTATCACTGTATCATGCAGCTATTTAGGATATATTTATAAAACAGCTTAAACCTTCAAGTTAAGAGGGATGATGAATATTAAAGATGAAGAAGATAAAAATTAAGTTTTGACAACATCCACTTACCTCTTTAAATTCTGCTTTTAGCACACAGTGTCCTAGGGTTGACTGCCACTGAAGTTTCCTACCACTATGTTTGCCTAGGTAAAATGTCTTGAAAATCTCCTGAAGTTTTACCATCTAAAGTAAATGAAATAAGGCATTATTTACACTCTGTATTCCAATATCACACTCACCACTGTTTAAATTTCCTTATGTGTAATATCTCTGTAAGTTTTTAAGACTACAGTCAGTAGATCTGCTGATCATTTTGATGTAAGGTAATAATCTCCCAATCACCAAATCTAATCCTTATACTCTTTGATCTCTTTGCAACATTTAATCATCCCCTCTTTTGAAACATTCACCTCCAGTGTCTTTGCACCTTTGTAGTATGCTGGTTCCCTTATCTCACTGTTTTTGCAATGTTTTCCTTCATAGGTTCCTCTTCCTACCACCTGCTAAACATGACCCTTTTCCAAAGTTCTGGCTCAGCTCTTTTTTCTTCCTTTTTTCTATATTCTCCCTCAATAAGCTCATTTATTCCCAGGGCTTCTGTGATCATCTCCGTGGAGGATTCTCAATAACTCTCTCTTCTAGCCTTAACCTCTTTTCTATGCTTCAGTCCTGACTTAGACATTTTCTTAAGAGTTAGGATGGACTTGCTCAAGCACCCAGCATTCAACATCCTACCCCCAAATGACTTCATGGGCAAGAATTTTTGAGAGCTGGGCAGAGTGATGCAATTTGGGGAAACAAAAGAAAAGTCAGGGAAACTGGCCCTAAAACCACAAACTTGGCATCATTAGCTATGCTCAAAACTAGACATGGAACTCTAACTACAGAATAAAATATTAAAACAGTTGGCATTTGGTGTTGGCGTGGTTACTGACTCGAATGTTTATCTATTTTTAAATGACAGACACAATAGAAGTGTCATGTACTCCTACTCCCATACTGATAAGTCCGAAACAGTAACTCTTACCTCCGGTGGTAAATGAACTTCCATAGGCACATATGTTGGCCAATAACCCATTGTCAGGATATTCACAGTTAATTCAATATTTCCAGGTACATTTTGGTTCTGCATATACTAAAAGAAGATCAGCACACAAAGTAAGATCTTATGATAAAATTATATACATTTTATATCATAATAATGACCCATTTAAGAAGTTCCCTATCATAAAAATTACACACAAATACTGACCACCCTTAAAAGGCAGCTACTAAGAGAACTATAGATGAAGCCTATGTTAAATGCACTAGAAAAGTAAATGGGTTAACATTTTGTTCCAATGGCACAGAATTTAAGTTGAACCAAAGATCACGTGACTTCATTATAGGTGTTATCAATTTAAACACTTTCTCACATACACTGGGTTCTTATAGGATTTCTTCTCCATTCTTTTGCCCCATACCACCTGCGGTCCCCCACCTGTGGAGACCCCTATGTGGCTTGGAACACCTTGCAGCAACCCCCATTCCTCACCCCACCAGCCAGCCCAAGTCTCTGGTTTTTCACTTGTTCCACTGCCTGTTTGCAGGGGGTAACCTGAAGTCGGGAAGGAAGAAGAGGGGGAAATGGCAAAGCAAATAAACCCTATTCTGTAACTACTACAGGACTTATGATCCTTCTGACCCTGATCTTTCTCTTGAGTCCTCCACTATCATTTTCCACCTCAGTAATATATAGTAGTAAACAAGTCGCTACTAGAACACCAAGAGAGGAAAATCTAATTTGTTACTGCTATTACCTATGTTCTTAAATATTTCAAACCTACCTTCTATCTGTATCTTGAAAACTGTGGATCTAGTTTTTCATTAAACATGTCCCCTAAGGCCTTATAGAACCACTTTATCGCCTCTTCTCCCTCCCCATTGCCAGCTTTAAGCATGCAAATCACCAATAGTGATCAGATGCTAGGGAAATTTCTATTCCCACTACCTCACTACAACTATTCTTATGCTGACTTCAGTCCACCATAAATCCTGAAGTAGATCAAATATACTTTCATTCACCTGGTCATTATTTTCCTCTACTGTGAATATCATCTAAGTTGCTATGAAGTATTTACGACAATGCGTGTTTCTATTTGTCCTCTTCAGTACAAACCGCAGCAAGAAGACAATATTTTTAAGTTCAAGGAATTAAGTAAGCGTTTAACTCACTTTTACCTGTTTGAACTGAATCATGATGTCTTTAGAAAGTTCCATGTCTTTAAACATTCCTTCAAGTTTGCTGGTGAAAGCAGCTCCACATTCTATTAAAGATGTTTGTACATGTATAATATTTTAAAGTAGTAAAAACAATGAATTTAAAATTGAAAACATGAAATGTAAAACTTACTTTAGCATGAAATATGATCTGTAACTATTCATAAGAATAAAAAGAAATCCTTACCACAAAGGGCATGCCCCACTAATTCAGAGTGAAACGCTAACCCTGTAGTAACCTTATCTACTATTTAGGCATAAAATAAATGGGAAATTTTTATACATATAATAAAAACAAAGACAACATTTAAAATACATAATAACTCTGGGTATGACAATAGGTTCGAAACCTCATGAGCTTGTTCAATTTAAAGTTTTCATCACACAAACATACAATGACAAAAGAGGCAATCGATTGTTCTGTAAACCCACAACTTCTCTAATAAAGAAAAAAAGAGGCGATCAATTGAGAGTAAAAATTAAACTAACATTTTCCCTCAGAAATCTAAGAAGAAAAGGAACAGAAAGAATGGAAAACATACCATGTTTAAGTTTGGACAACATTGATTTTTCAGCATCTACAGATGCACTCTTCCCAACTAACAAGCGCTTGGCTAAATCTTTCTTATAGAAGGCCTCAAAAACATCCTTGCCTATGTTAAACAATAAAACACAACTCTCATAATATTCCAATAAAAATTCCGGCAAAATTGCTTTATAGTATTTAATAAACCACACTATTACTCCAAGTTGTTTTACTTTGTACATTTTATCCAACTTGTCATACACAAGAAATATCAAATTAGAGGTAGAGTTTTGTGCCAGACATTTCAAGAGTTCTTTATTGTAAAGAATTAACACTGCATTAATTTTTCTTTAGGAAAGCTTTAGCTGACTAGTAGCTTTAGTGTCAATACTCTAGAGATTAAATCAAGTAGTAAAAATCAAGACTCTTTATAATATAAAAGTCAAAAGCACAAGGCGATTAAGTAACATTCCTCTCCTCAAGTATCCCCAATAAATTAAATGCAAGGAATAAAATACAATTTTAAATCTCTAACCATCAAATACATACTCTCTCCAGGCTGAATATACTTGCTAGTTCCTCTGTGAGTGCTTTATTTTAAAAGAAAAATATTAAAATAGTAACAAATACTTACCATAGATAAATCTAAATATGATCATAATTTTATCCAACATTTTTTCAAGTTCTTCATCTGTAGCTTCTTTGTTGCCTGCGCGAAGCTTTGAATCTACATACTTAGCTAAAATGGGGGGAAGAGAAAAAAGGAAAAAAAAAACAAGAAAACGGAGGAAGTTTTTTGTTTAGTGATCATGCCTACCCATGAGGCACTGGGCACTATACTTACTCAAACAGGAGTGTGCTACATTCAGTCTTTCAATGCTCAAGAGGTATATATGCATTTTTAAAAAATGTCTAAACTCAGGGAGATCAAATGACTTGTTCAATGCCACGGAGCTAATAAATACCAGAGCCCGAAGTCAAACCCAGTCTTCTGATTCCAAATCTAATATACTTTCCACTATATTGAGGCCTCTTAAAAAGGGATATGGATACCCTGGTGGGGAAATACAGCCCTATGCCAAAGTAATGAAAGCCACTGAAGCACATGGCACATCTTCCTGGATTGTCCTATGAAAATAAACCAAATACATTACAAAGTAGAAGGCAAATCTTGCAAGAATTTTAAGGATAAATAGTAGACTTCAAGGAAATTTCATCCTTATGGCAGGGGACCCTAGACCTTCTCAGGGTACCTCTCCTCTGACCTTAAGGGGAATCCAGGCAGGAAAACCTGAGAAGGACTGCAGTATACCATACACTTACAGTAAATGGCCCCAGACCATTAGGTTTATTTTCCTCTGGACTTTTTTCTTTTCTCACTGGCAAATGTAATTTCTTGATACCCTTTCTTGTAGCCCAAATGTTGGCCTTTAGAAATAGTACCTTGTCCCAACTCTAAATTGTGTAGGCTTGGGAAACAGACAACCAGACTTATTATAAATAGAAGTAAATAGGGTCCAATGTACTCTGTTACTAAAAAAGCAAATCATGTTTGACTTGTAGGTTGTGAGACACTCTTTAGTTGAAGTATTTTATTCCTTACATCTAGGTTCTTAGAAGAAACATTTTTCACCCTTGACATTACCAACTAAGTAACCCCAAATATAACATGTTAGTATACTACACCCTTGTCAAAATTTAAGATTAACTAAAAGTTTATGAATAAAAGAAAAACATTAAAGAACTATGAAAAGAGACTGGAAAAGTACCTATAAGTTCAGCAGGTTTGTTTGGTCTTTTGTTAATGAATGTTTCAAATGCTTCTTTCATGGCATTGATAAACTTTTCATTTTTCAGAAAGCAGGTATCAATTATATGGTCAACCTTATCTTTAAAATCCAGCAATTCTTGAACCATGGTTTTATCTTTTTCAGGATTAATTACAATAGTGCTGCCAAATGCCTAAGAAACAAAAATTACCACTTTTTACTGTACTTGAATTATCTACCACGAGAGTAATTCCAAAATCATATTTTACACTGGTACACATAAGGTCTTAAAAATTAAAATAAAGCTGTTTTTTAAGTGAGGGGAAGAAAATATAAACTGACAAAACATCCAGCCTGATACCATTCATCTATAATCATAAAAATAACAAGGAATGACCACTGGATATACAATATCATAGTGTAGTGTTATTATTATAAGCCTCTGGGTTCTCTTCTTTACTTTTAAAGAAGTCAGCTTTGAATATTTTTTAAATGGCAATCTAGCTTTAGTGTAAGATTGAAGGAAAGAAATTTAGGTCCATAAAATATCCTTTTTCTTTTCCCATATTCACTGCTATAGGTAACGGAGCTAAAAATCATGTCAGAATGTCAAAGACAACTGTTTTATTGCTGATTCGCCATACAGAATCATTCCCAGCTGCTCTCAAAATACCATTACTTTGTAAAAGAAATTATGACTCTAACAATTAAGAAATGCTTACTGATATGAACTCTGGGTAGACAGATTATAAACCATGGGGAAAAAAGAAACACAGGTAAATTGTACCTTGATGTATTCAATCCACTGCTGCAAGAGAACCTGAACTCCACCTCGAACTCTACTGAAGAGCTGATACAGGAGAGATAAATCTTGAATTCGGTTTTCATCAAGGAGGTTATTTAAACCTGAATTTTGAAACATTTTGGCATTAAAAAATAGTGAACAAAAATGTCAGATATTTCAACGAAATTTAAGTTAAAGTATTATTCTGATACTGGTCTGAAATATATCTAACCTATATGTGAGTTGTAACATAGAGATCTGCTTTGAAATAAACACAAATAGACAATCACCTTTACAGGCATACCTTGTTTTATTGCACTTCACTTTATTGCACTTCACAGACAATTCAGTTTTTTCACAAAGTGAAGGTTTGTGGCAACCCTGCATGAAGCAAGTCTATTGGTGCTATTTTTTCCAACAGCATGTGCTCACTTTGTTTGTCACATTTTCATTTCGGTATGTACATTGTTTTTTTAGAGATAAGGCTAATGCACACTTAACAGACTACAGTACAGTGTAAACATAACTTTCAGATGCACTGGGAAACCAAAACATTCATGACACACTTTATTACAATATTTGCTTTATTGCAGTGGTCTGGAACCAAACCTGCAATACCTCCGAGGTATGCATATATAGGTGAAAACTAAATACAGCTTTGGTCTCTATAAAAATTAAGAATAATAATTGACTGGGACAGATGTTCCACATTTATAAAAACTGGTTTACATAAATACACATTATAAATACCTCATATATGCAGTAGTCATATTATAGCTAGCATTAGTGTACATAGTTATAGTTCAGAGTATTAGATATGGCCTATAGTATACTAAAAATCATGCATAAATAGGTCAAGTTTAAATGAGGTTCTAATATATCTGATTTTCGGAATGAAATAACATAATTGCATTGAAGTTCTAAAATATATTCACTTTGTACAAAAGACAAGATGGTTGGAAAGAAAGGAAAGGCTTTTGCATATTTGTGGCACTGTCACAGCAAAACTCAGGGTATACTCTAAGATCACTTAGAATTAGCAGAAGTGCTTGGTTTTACGTGCTATGAACAAAAACACACTAGTGCAAAAAGGAATGCCTTTCCTTCCTGTAATCCTACATATTGAGTAAAGAATTCCCACTGTATTTCTTTACTGATGTGGGTAGACCACTCTCATCTCAGTCCCTGCATCTTTCAGTTAAGGAAATAGGCACCTTCCTGAAAGTTTACTGTGATGAATAGGGAAAAAGGGTTGTGTTCATCTTCAGAAATGCAACCATGTGCCATCTTAAAAGGGAAAATTTTAGCAAATATCCTATTTATTTGCTGCTACCATTTTAATAAATAATCTCTTATTTACAAATTGCCAATTACCTTTCTGAAGAATTGCTGCTAAGTGTTCACCTAGAAGTTGTTTTTCTACAGTAGCAATTAATGACTTCCTACAAAAAAAAATGTTTAGAATTACTGACATTCAACTTTCCAGGATACTTAAAGCCTCACCTGGGGGGGGGGGGGGGACCAGTTTATTATATGTTAATTTCAATATTCCTATCCTATGTATAAATTTATTGGTGCAGAGTTACTCTACTGTATGCCTGGGAGCGGAAAAACCTGCATATTTCAGAATTTGATTTACATCATGATACAAATACTTCCATGGTCTTGCTATGGTTGGCTTTTTCCAAGTTTCTCTGCTTTCATCAGAAAGGTTAAGAAGAAGTTGCCTATGCACTGCTTACAGGAACCTCTTGGTTGATAATATTTAGGAAAGCACAGAAACAGGATTTCTCCTATGAACACCCACTGAATTTTAATCAGCCTGAAGATTTCAAAGATCACATCAGCCTCTAACACTACTTTTAATTATGTCCTACACAGACACACACTGTGGTAGGTTGAATTATATGCCCCAGAAAAGATATATTCTTAATCTCAATCCATTCCTGTAGGTGGGAACCCATTGTAAACAGGACGTTTTGAAGATCTTATTTTTAGTTAAGGTGTAGTCCAACTGAATGAGGATGGACTTTAAACCTATTACTGGAGAGGTTTTATGAAGACAAAGCCACATGGAAAGTCAAGGGAACCAGGAAGAGAAAGGAGAAGACACTGTCATGTGCACTGTCATGTGATGAGGAAAATCAAGGACCCAAGGATCTCCAGCAGCCAGCCCCAGAATCCCAGTCTTCAGAGAGAAAGCACTGCCTTGCTGATACCTCAATTTTGGACTTCTCCTAGCCTCAAAACTGTGAGCCAATAAATTCACATTGTTTAAGCCAACCGATTGGATGCTATTTGTTTTAGCTGCAGGGAAACTAACACACACACAAACACCCAATAATCGAATCCTTGGTTAAATCTAATGAACCAGGGAAAATAACAATCTGAAGCTTGCATTTTATGATGAAAACAACTGCTAAAATCTCAAATCATACCTGAAAATAGTTACTAACATGTCTGGGATGTTGAATGTGCCTTAAGTGATTCAACAACACAGGTTAAGACTATTGGGGCTGAACATGTAATACTTACTGGGTGGTCTGATCTAAGTAAGTAATAAGTCTGTCTGCTTCTTCTTCTAGACGTTTGTTAACATGATGAAGATACTCAGGAACCTACAAAGATAGTTTTTTTTATATTATTGTTTTCCTCCCCATAAATCATTCAGAAAATTTCAAGTCCAAAAGATCCTGGGAGCAGCCCTGTCAAATGTGACAGGGTTGAATCATTTGTAAAATTACAGGCAGAGTTTATGATCCAGAATGCTGGCCTTTAAGAAGAGAGAAAAGAAAGGGGCACCTAAGTAAGAGAAGAGCATCACAATGCTGGGAAGATAAATGCAAAGGGCAGTATATGTTCTATAAGGTAAGGTCTATTGTGAGAGACAGTGGATTTATTAATCACGATTTTTAAGTACCTCTCTTTCTTGCATTAATTTTTGGCCTTCCGCAGCATAGAGCCGGTTAGTTTCTTCTAAAAATCGTTGTTCAAAAGAATCTTGATAAATCTGGGAGCAGGGAACAAAATAAAGGAATTCATTTATTCAATAAATATCTACTAACACTCTGCTTTGTTAACAGCACTATAAACTGGGGATAGCAGTCAGCTCTATAGTGAGTGAAGTAGTTAACTTACTTGCAAATCAGAGAGCATGCTTAAAAGGCTTCTGAGTAAACTTCTATCAATTGCTTCACCATTTCTTTCCCTCTCAATCAAGAGAAGAATCCCATCAATTGTCTTATTCTGGACTTTCTGATCACTTATAATATGAGCCCTAAATAACTCCAGTCCCATGTCCCTAAAATAAAAAATATATATAATCTAAATTGATAACAATACCACTTCTGAAGAGGCTTAACTTCTTAACACGTTAATTAGGGCTCCAGGCTTTGAAACAGCAATTGTGAAAGATAAAATCCATACGTATAATTTTAAGTAACACTATTATTAGATTAAAGCACACAGGAAACTCATTTTGTTTTTGACAGGAACTAAACCTAAATTCTTGTTTTCCTCCATGACTAAGTATTTATTTCGCATATATATGTGTGTTTGTATATATATACTTTTTTTATGACTAAGTTTTTTTGGATTATTTTCTTTAGTCAACTTATTGTTCAATCAAGAGAGAAAATTAGTCTAAATTCAACAAAGACATAAAATGGTTTTTCACTGTACTAGTACAGAAGGCTTAATTGATCACTTATCAACTTTAGTAACTCAAACATCAATGAACTCTCTGATAGTTGCTATAAGTAGATGATAGATGCATGATGGGGGAGAGAGTTGATTATACCATTCTATATTTATATATATATACATGAACTTTTCCATAATGTTAAAAGAAAATGAACTCTTGATGATGAGCAGGTAAATGATTTACACTCATGTATATTCCAGAGCAAACTTTGTAATCCCCTTGGCTAACAAAAAACTTCTTCATAAATTAATAAATTCTCAGGGAATGTTAGCTATTTTCAATATTATCAAAACCAAAACATAATCAAGAAGGTAAAACTGCTGTAAATAAAAGTCTAGAAGCTAAATGTGAATTTTAGGGGAATATTCACTAATATTCCATTAGTGTAATTAAGATTTGACTGTGATTTATAAAAATCTTTTCATAATTTTTTTCTGGCATCCTTACCAAATGGAGGGTAGCATTGAATTCTGAAGAACGTAAGTTCTATCCAGGAACAAAAAAATGCTCCTGATCATGATCTGCCAATGAAAAGAAAGATATCAAACAATTTATATATTTTGTGAAGTTGAAATATTTGCTCTCAATAAAATAATAATTAAATTGAAGGGTCTACTAGGATTAAAAAAGGAGATAAACACATCTATTTGAGAATACGTCCATACCACTTTCATTCAACTATTCTATTGCCTAATCCTTGCTGTGGTTTCTAGAAAAGAAACACTTAAAATGGTTTAATGACTCCTTTGCTATTAAAGAAGTAAGTAAAAGTAGAAAAGGGAATCAAGAAAACACTCATACAACAGCAATGGTACTAGGGGATGAAGCTGCCTTAATTTATACATGTGAAGTTTTTTGGACGGTGGATTTAAAAATTTTAATTTGCAGAATATAAGGTTTCAACTAATAGCAGACTAGAGAGAATGGAAAATGTTGTGATCTAAATAGGCTAAGACACAGGACCATCAAGGACCTTTACAGGTAATCAAATAGCATGCAATCTTATAAATGGGATATCCATCAAGACTGACAGACAAAAATTTAACTTTTGAATGAGATAAAAACTTTTTTGGTTAACTGTGACAAAATACAAATGATCCAAAGGTACAAGTCATTCTGAAATGCTGATTTATCTGTAACTTAAAATTTTAAAATACCAAACTCAACCAAAATTAGTTTCCAATTCAGAATGAGAGCAGATATTGAGATAGTCCACCTACCGCAAAGCTTTTAAAACAAAAATTCCTGTACTTGAAGAAATCTGATTATTCTTACTATAATGTTTAACTGAAGTGTAATACTTTTTCTAGCTTACCATTTGTCTGCAATGATTTTGCCAGCATTTATCAATTTTCTTTAGAAAAAGAACACTATCCAATGAATCCATGAGATGCATGTTAAGGATATTCTGAAGTGCTTAATGCAAATTAGTATATGCAATGTAGGAGCACATTTATCTTAAATATGGAATATACTATATACTAAATGAAACGAAACAGCACTTAATTATAGAACACAATGCTATTTCTTAAATGTAAAAAAAAAATAAGATCCCACTAAAAAGCACCTTTAAAATCAAATCATAAACATAACTGAGCATCATGTTTTCAGTTTAAGATTTCCTTTAGAAGACTATTTTCCCTCAAATAGAAATTTCTTAGGACAAAAGGGTAAAGACATAAGAATCTCTAATTTACACTTATACCATCATGCAGATTTGAGCCCTAATTAAAACTGAAACACAAAAAAGTTGTTTCTTCTTTATCTAGGGGCAAAAAGAAAAATAAATAAATAAAAAATACCTAGGCATACCACTTCAAGCTGAGTTAAATAGTGAGGGAGGGAGAAGGAAAAGAAAATATAAGATTTTTGTATTTAAAAGGATATTCTCTGAATTGATGAATCTGTGCTTTGATGTGATCTTCACAAATCTGTCTCAGCTGTTTGTACAAGTTTGCAGAAATCTTGTAAGAACAAAGATTTTCTACAGCCTGCAAGATTAAACACATACTTCCTTAAAGAGAGAATGGGGGAGGGGGACTTCTTAATTATTTGTCATACTCGTACTATTTTTATATTTCAACCACATCAAAAGGGTTATTCACCCATTTAATACACAAGGTAAAATAACAAAATACGTCAGTGTGGGTTGTGAACTTTTTTATAACCAATGTGCTTTACCAAAAAAGAACAAATAAGTATATTTATTACGGCTGTACAGGTCAAGGAGAGAATCATGCCAAGTTCTCCCTTGCAAAGACATACAATTTACAACTGCTACATTATGCAAGCTGCCTTGTCCTTCAAAATGTTTAATAATTTTCATAAGCAGAACCCAATTTTGAGTTTAAAAATTAATTTCAGGAGGGCGGGGCAAGATGGCAGACTGGTGAGCTGTATGTTTTAGATACTCCTCCAGGAAAGTAGGTAGAAAGCCAGGAACTGCGTGGACTGGACACCACAGAGCAATCTGACTTTGGGCATACTTCATACAACACTCATGAAAACGTGGAACTGCTGAGATCAGCGAAATCTGTAAGTTTTTGTGGCCAGGGGACCCGCGCCCCTCCCTGCCAGGCTCAGTCCCGTGGGAGGAGGGGCTGTCAGCTCCGGGAAGGAGAAGGGAGAACTGCAGTGGCAGCCCTTATCGGAAACTCATTCTGCTGATCCAAACTCCAAGCACAGATAGACGGAGACCAGACACCAGAGAATCTGAGAGCAGCCAGCCCAGCAGAGAGGAGACAGGCATAGAAAAAAAACAACACGAAAAACTCCAAAATAAAAGCGGAGGATTTTTGGAGTTCTGGTGAACATAGAAAGGGGAAGGGCAGAGCTCAGGCCTGAGCTCAGGCCCTGAGGCGCATATGCAAATCCCGAAGAAAAGCTGATCTCTCTGCCCTGTGGACCTTTCCTTAATGGCCCTGGTTGCTTTGTCTCTTAGCATTTCAATAACCCATTAGATCTCTGAGGAGGGCCCTTTTTTTTTTTTTTTTTAATCCTTTTTTCTTTTTCTAAAACAATTACTCTAAGAAGCCCAATACAGAAAGCTTCAAAGACTTGCAATTTGGGCAGGTCAAGTCAAGACCAGAACTAGGAGAGCTCTGAGACAAAACACAATAATCCAGTGGCTGAGAAAGTACACTAAACACCACAACTTCCCAAGAAAAGGGGGGTGTCCGCTCACAGCCATCATCCTGGTGGACAGGAAACACTCCTGCCCATTGCCAGCCCCATAGCGCAGAACTGCCCCAGACAACCCAGTGTGACGGAAGGGCTTCAAATAACAGGCACACACCACAAAACTGGGCGTGGACATTAGCCTTCCCTGCAACCTCAGCTGATTGTCCCAGAGTTGGGAAGGTAGAGCAGTGTGAATTAACAAAGCCCCATTCAGCCATCATTTCAGCAGACTGGGAGCCTCCCTACACAACCCAGCAGCCCAGAACTGCCCTGGGGGGACGGCACTCACCTGTGACATAGCACAGTCATCCCTCAACAGAGGACCCGGGGTACATGGCCTGGAAGAGGGGCCCACTTGCAAGTCTCAGGAGCCATACGCCAATACCAAGGACTTGTGGGTCAGTGGCAGAGACAAACTGTGGCAGGACTGAACTGAAGGATTAGACTATTGCAGCAGCTTTAAAACTCTAGGATCACCAGGGAGGTTTGATTGTTAGAGCCACCCCCCATACCTGACTGCCCAGAAACACGCCCCATATACAGGGCAGGCAACACCAACTACACACGCAAGCTTGGTACACCAATTGGACCCCACAAAACTCACTCCCCCACTCACCAAAAAGGCTAAGCAGGGGAGAACTGGCTTGTGCAGAACAGGTGGCTCGTGGACGTCACCTGCTGGTTAGTTAGAGAAAGTGTACTCCACGAAGCTGTAGATCTGATAAATTAGAGATAAGGACTTCAATTGGTCTACAAATCCTAAAAGAACCCTATCAAGTTCAGCAAATGCCACGAGGCCAAAAACAACAGAAAATTATAAAGCATATGAGAAAACCAGACGATATGGATAACCCAAGCCCAAGCACCCAAATCAAAAGATCACAAGAGACACAGCACCTAGAGAAGCTACTCAAAGAACTAAAGATGAACAATGAGACCATAGTACAGGAGACAAAGGAAATCAAGAAGACCAGAGAAGAGCATAAAGAAGACATTGCTCCCCCCCCTTAATTGCTCTCTACTGCTAGTTCCCCTACATTCTACACTATAAACCATTTGTTTTACATTTTTCAAAGTTCACATTAGTGGTAGCATATAATATTTCTCTTTTTGTATCTGACAAAAGACTGATACCTTGCATATAAAAAGAAATCCTACAACTCAATGACAATAGTACAGACAGCCCAATTATAAAATGGGCAAAAGATATGAAAAGACAGTTCTCTGAAGAGGAAATACAAATGGCCAAGAAACACATGAAAAAATGTTCAGCTTCACTAGCTATTAGAGAGATGCAAATTAAGACCACAATGAGATACCATCTAACACCGGTTAGAATGGCTGCCATTAAACAAACAGGAAACTACAAATGCTGGAGGGGATGTGGAGAAATTGGAACTCTTATTCATTGTTGGTGGGACTGTATAATGGTTCAGCCACTCTGGAAGTCAGTCTGGCAGTTCCTTAGAAAACTAGATATAGAGCTACCATTCGATCCAGCGATTGCACTTCTCGGTATATACCCGGAAGATCGGAAAGCAGTGACACGAACAGATATCTGCACGCCAATGTTCATAGCAGCATTATTCACAATTGCCAAGAGATGGAAACAACCCAAATGTCCTTCAACAGATGAGTGGATAAATAAAATGTGGTATATACACACAATGGAATACTACGCGGCAGTAAGAAGGAACGATCTGGTGAAACATATGACAACATGGATGAACCTTGAAGACATAATGCTGAGCGAAATAAGCCAGGCACAAAAAGAGAAATATTATATGCTACCACTAATGTGAACTTTGAAAAATGTAAAACAAATGGTTTATAATGTAGAATGTAGGGGAACTAGCAGTAGAGAGCAATTAAGGAAGGGGGAACAATAATCCAAGAAGAACAGATAAGCTATTTAACGTTCTGGGGATTCCCAGAAATGACTATGGTCTGTTAATTTCTGATGGATGTAGTAGGAACAAGTTCACTGAAATGTTGCTATATTATGTAACTTTCTTGGGGTAAAGTAGGAACATGTTGGAAGTTAAGCAGTTATCTTAGGTTAGTTGTCTTTTTCTTACTCCCTTGCTATGGTCTCTTTGAAATGTTCTTTTATTGTATGTTTGTTTTCTTTTTAACTTTTTTTTTCATACAGTTGATTTGAAAAAAGAAGGGAAAGTTAAAAAAAAAAAAAAAAGAAAAAAGAAAAACAAGGAAAAAAAAAAAAAAGATTTAGTGCCCCCTTGAGGAGCCTGTGGAGCATGCAGGGGTATTCGCCTGCCCCGCCTCCATGGTTGCTAGCATGACCACAGACATGGGGGACTGGTGGTTTGGTGGGTTGAGCCCTCTACCATGGGTTTTACCCTTGGGAAGACGGTTGCTGCAAAGGAGAGGCTAGGCCTCCCTGTATTTGTGCCTAAGAGTCTCCTCCTGAATGCCTCTTTGTTGCTCAGATGTGGCCCTCTCTCTCTGGCTAAGCCAACTTGAAAGGTGAAATCACTGCCCTCCCCCCTACGTGGGATCAGACACCCAGGGAAGTGAATCTCCCTGGCAACGTGGAATATGACTCCCGGGGAGGAATGTAGACCCGGCATCGTGGGATGGAGAACATCTTCTTGACCAAAAGGGGGATGTGAAAGGAAATGAAATAAGCTTCAGTGGCAGAGAGATTCCAAAACGAGCCGAGAGATCACTCTGGTGGGCACTCTTACGCACACTTTAGACAACCTTTTTTAGGTTCTAAAGAATTGGGGTAGCTGGTGGTGGATACCTGAAACTATTAAACTACAACCCAGAACCCATGAATCTCGAAGACAGTTGTATAAAAATGTAGCTTATGAGGGGTGACAGTGGGATTGGGAATGCCATAAGGACCAAACTCCACTTTGTCTAGTTTATGGATGGATGTGTAGAAAAGTAGGGGAAGCAAACAAACAGACAAAGGTACCTAGTGTTCTTTTTTACTTCAATTGTTCTTTTTCACTCTAATTATTATTCTTGTTATTTTTGTGTGTGTGCCAATGAAGGTGTCAGGGATTGATTTAGGTGATGAATGTACAACTATGTAATGGTACTGTAAACAATCGAAAGTACAATTTGTTTTGTATGACTGCGTGGTATGTGAATATATCTCAATAAAATGATGATAAAAAAAAAAAAAGAAGACATTGCAAGACTAAATAAAAAAATGGATGATCTTATGGAAATTAAAGAAACTGTTGACCAAATTAAAAAGATTCTGGACACTCATAGTACAAGACTAGAGGAAGTTGAACAACGAATCAGTGACCTTGAAGATGACAGAATGGAAAATGAAAGCATAAAAGAAAGAATGGGGAGAAAAATTGAAAAAATCGAAATGGACCTCAGGGATATGATAGATAATATGAAACGTCCAAATATAAGACTCATTGGTGTCCCAGAAGGGGAAGAAAAGGGTAAAGGTCTAGGAAGAGTATTCAAAGAAATTGTTGGGGAAAACTTCCCAAATCTTCTAAACAACATAAATACACAAATCATAAATGCTCAGCGAACCCCAAATAGAATAAATCCAAATAAACCCACTCCGAGACATATACTGATCACACTGTCAAACACAGAAGAGAAGGAGCAAGTTCTGAAAGCAGCAAGAGAAAAGCAATTCACCACATACAAAGGAAACAGCATAAGACTAAGTAGTGACTACTCAGCAGCCACCATGGAGGCGAGAAGGCAGTGGCACGATATATTTAAAATTCTGAGTGAGAAAAATTTCCAGCCAAGAATACTTTATCCAGCAAAGCTCTCCTTCAAATTTGAGGGAGAGCTTAAATTTTTCACAGACAAACAAATGCTGAGAGAATTTGCTAACAAGAGACCTGCCCTACTGGAGATACTCAAGGGAGCCCTACAGACAGAGAAACAAAGAAAGGACAGAGAGACTTGGAGAAAGGTTCAGTACTAAAGAGATTCGGTATGGGTACAATAAAGGATATTAATAGACAGAGGGGAAAAATATGACAAACATAAACCAAAGGATAAGATGGCTGATTCAAGAAATGCCTTCGCGGTTATAACGTTGAATGTAAATGGATTAAACTCCCCAATGAAAAGATATAGATTCGCAGAATGGATCAAAAAAAATGAACCATCAATATGTTGCATACAAGAGACTCATCTTAGACACAGGGACACAAAGAAACTGAAAGTGAAAGGATGGAAAAAAATATTTCATGCAAGCTACAGCCAAAAGAAAGCAGGTGTAGCAATATTAATCTCAGATAAAATAGACTTCAAATGCAGGGATGTTTTGAGAGACAAAGAAGGCCGGTACGTACTAATAAAAGGGGCAATTCAGCAAGAAGAAATAACAATCGTAAATGTCTATGCACCCAATCAAGGTGCCACAAAATACATGAGAGAAACACTGGCAAAACTAAAGGGAGCAATTGATGTTTCCACAATAATTGTGGGAGACTTCAACACATCACTCTCTCCTATAGATAGATCAACCAGACAGAAGACCAATAAGGAAATTGAAAACCTAAACAATCTGATAAATGAATTAGATTTAACAGACATATACAGGACATTACATCCCAAATCACCAGGATACACATACTTTTCTAGTGCTCACGGAACTTTCTCCAGAATAGATCATATGCTCGGACATAAAACAAGCCTCAATAAATTTAAAAAGATTGAAATTATTCAAAGCACATTCTCTGACCACAATGGAATACAATTAGAAGTCAATAACCATCAGAGACTTAGAAAATTCACAAATACCTGGAGGTTAAACAACACACTCCTAAACAATCAGTGGGTTAAAGAAGAAATAGCAAGAGAAATTGCTAAATATATAGAGACGAATGAAAATGAGAACACAACATACCAAAACCTATGGGATGCAGCAAAAGCAGTGCTAAGGGGGAAATTTAAAGCACTAAACGCATATATTAAAAAGGAAGAAAGAGCCAAAATCAAAGAACTAATGGATCAACTGAAGAAGCTAGAAAATGAACAACAAACCAATCCTAAACCAAGTACAAGAAAAGAAATAACAAGGATTAAAGCAGAAATAAATGACATAGAGAACAAAAAAAACAATAGAGGGGATAAATATCACCAAAAGTTGGTTCTCTGAGAAGATCAACAAGATTGACAAGCCCCTAGCTAGACTGACAAAATCAAAAAGAGAGAAGACCCATATAAACAAAATAATGAATGAAAAAGGTGACATAACTGCAGATCCTGAAGAAATTAAAAAAATTATAAGAGGATACTATGAACAACTGTATGGCAACAAACTGGATAATGTAGAGGAAATGGACAATTTCCTGGAAACATATGAATAACCTAGACTGACCAGAGAAGAAATAGAAGACCTCAACCAACCCATCACAAGCAAAGAGATCCAATCAGTCATCAAAAATCTTCCCACAAATAAATGCCCAGGGCCAGATGGCTTCACAGGGGAATTCTACCAAACTTTCCAGAAAGAACTGACACCAATCTTACTCAAACTCTTTCAAAACATTGAAGAAAATGGAACACTACCTAACTCATTTTATGAAGCTAACATCAATCTAATACCAAAACCAGGCAAAGATGCTACAAAAAAGGAAAACTACCGGCCAATCTCCCTAATGAATATAGATGCAAAAATCCTCAACAAAATACTTGCAAATCGAATCCAAAGACACATTAAAAAGATCATACACCATGACCAAGTGGGGTTCATTCCAGGCATGCAAGGATGGTTCAACATAAGAAAATCAATCAATGTATTACAACACATTAAAAACTCGAAAGGGAAAAATCAATTGATCATCTCAATAGATGCTGAAAAAGCATTTGACAAAATCCAACATCCCTTTTTGATAAAAACACTTCAAAAGGTAGGAATTGAAGGAAACTTCCTCAACATGATAAAGAGCATATATGAAAAACCCACAGCCAGCATAGTACTCAATGGTGAGAGACTGAAAGCCTTCCCTCTAAGATCAGGAACAAGACAAGGATGCCCGCTGTCACCACTGTTATTCAACATTGTGCTGGAAGTGCTAGCCAGGGCAATCCGGCAAGACAAAGAAATAAAAGGCATCCAAATTGGAAAAGAAGAAGTAAAACTGTCATTGTTTGCAGATGATATGATCTTATATCTAGAAAACCCTGAGAAATCGACGATACAGCTACTAGAGCTAATAAACAAATTTAGCAAAGTAGCGGGATACAAGGTTAATGCACATAAGTCAGTAATGTTTCTATATGCTAGAAATGAACAAACTGAAGAGACACTCAAGAAAAAGATACCATTTTCAATAGCAACTAAAAAAATCAAGTACCTAGGAATAAACTTAACCAAAGATGTAAAAGACCTATACAAAGAAAACTACATAACTCTACTAAAAGAAATAGAAGGGGACCTTAAAAGATGGAAAAATATTCCATGTTCATGGATAGGAAGGCTAAATGTCATTAAGATGTCAATTCTACCCAAACTCATCTACAGATTCAATGCAATCCCAATCAAAATTCCAACAACCTACTTTGCAGACTTGGAAAAGCTAGTTATCAAATTTATTTGGAAAGGGAAGATGCCTCGAATTGCTAAAGACACTCTAAAAAAGAAAAACGAAGTGGGAGGACCTACACTCCCTAACTTTGAAGCTTATTATAAAGCCACAGTTGCCAAAACAGCATGGTACTGGCACAAAGATAGACATATAGATCAATGGAATCGAATTGAGAATTCAGAGATAGACCCTCAGATCTATGGCCGACTGATCTTTGATAAGGCCCCCAAAGTCACTGAACGGAGTCATAAAGGTCTTTTCAACAAAGGGGGCTGGGAGAGTTTGATATCCATATCCAAAAGAATGAAAGAGGACCCCTACCTCACCCCCTACACAAAAATTAACGCAAAATGGACCAAAGATCTCAATATAAAAGAAAGTACCATAAAACTCCTAGAAGATAATGTAGGAAAACATCTTCAAGACCTTGTATTAGGCGGCCACTTCCTAGACTTTACACCCAAAGCACAAGCAACAAAAGAGAAAATAGATAAATGGGAACTCCTCAAGCTTAGAAGTTTCTGCACCTCAAAGGAATTTCTCAAAAAGGTAAAGAGGCAGCCAACTCAATGGGAAAAAATTTTTGGAAACCATGTATCTGACAAAAGACTGATATCTTGCATATACAAAGAAATCCTACAACTCAATGACAATAGTACAGACAGCCCAATTATAAAATGGGCAAAAGATAAGAAAAGACAGTTCTCTGAAGAGGAAATACAAATGGCCAAGAAACACATGAAAAAATGTTCAGCTTCACTAGCTATTAGAGAGATGCAAATTAAGACCACAATGAGATACCATCTAACACCGATTAGAATGGCTGCCATTAAACAAACAGGAAACTACAAATGCTGGAGGGGATGTGGAGAAATTGGAACTCTTATTCACTGTTGGTGGGACTGTATAATGGTTCAGCCACTCTGGAAGTCAGTCTGGCAGTTCCTTAGAAAACTAGATATAGAGTTACCATTCGATCCAGCGATTGCACTTCTCGGTATATACCCGGAAGATCGGAAAGCAGTGACACGAACAGATATCTGCACGCCAATGTTCATAGCAGCATTATTCACAATTGCCAAAAGATGGGAACAACCCAAATGTCCTTCAACAGATGAGTGGATAAATAAAATGTGGTATATACACACGATGGAATACTACGCGGCAGTAAGAAGGAACGATCTCGTGAAACATATGACAACATGGATGAACCTTGAAGACATAATGCTGAGCGAAATAAGCCAGGCACAAAAAGAGAAATATTATATGCTACCACTAATGTGAACTTTGAAAAATGTAAAACAAATGGCTTATAATGTAGAATGTAGGGGAACTAGCAATAGAGAGCAATTAAGGAAGGGGGGAACAATAATCCAAGAAGAACAGATAAGCTATTTAACGATCTGGGGATGCACAGGAATGACTATGTTCTGTTAATTTCTGATGGATATAGTAGGAGCAAGTTCACAGAAATGTTGCTATATTAGGTAACTTTCTGTGGGTAAAGTAGGAACATGTTGGAAGTTAAGCAGTTATCTTAGGTTAGTTGTCTTTTTCTTACTCCCTTGTTATGGTCTCTTTGAAATGTTCTTTTATTGTATGTTTGTTTTCTTTTTAACTTTTTTTTCATACAGTTGATTTAAAAAACAAGGAAAAGTTAAAAAAAAAAAAAAGAAAAAGAAAAACAAGGAAAAAAAAAGGATGTAGTGCCCCCTTGAGGAGCCTGTGGAAAATGCAGGGGTATTCGCCTACCCCACCTCCATGGTTGCTAACATGACCACAGACATAGGGGACTGGTGGTTTGATGGGTTGAGCCCTCTACCACAGGTTTTACCCTTGGGAAGACGGTTGCTGCAAAGGAGAGGCTAGGCCTCCCTATGGTTGTGCCTAAGAGCCTCCTCCCAAATGCCTCTTTGTTGCTCAGATGTGGCCCTGTCTCTCTAGCTAACCCAACTTGAAAGGTGAAATCACTGCCCTCCCCCGTACGTGGGATCAGACACCCAGGGGAGTGAATCTCCCTGGCAACGTGGAATATGAATCCCGGGGAGGAATGTAGACCTGGCATCGTGGGACGGAGAACATCTTCTTGACCAAAAGGGGGATGTGAAAGGAAATGAAATAAGCTTCAGTGGCAGAGAGAATCCAAAAGGAGCCGAGAGGTCACTCTGGTGGGCACTCTTATGCACACTTTAGACAACCCTTTTTAGGTTCTAAAGAATTGGGGTAGCTGGTGGTGGATACCTGAAACTATCAAACTACAACCCAGAACCCATGAATCTCGAAGACAGTTGTATAAAAATGTAGCTTATGAGGGGTGACAATGTGATTGGGAAAGCCATAAGGACCACACTCCACTTTGTCTAGTTTATGGATGGATGAGTAGAAAAATAGGGGAAGGAAACAAACAGACAAAGGTACCCAGTGTTCTTTTTTACTTCAATTGCTCTTTTTCACTCTAATTATTATTCTTGTTATTTTTGTGTGTGTGCTAATGAAGGTGTCAGGGATTGATTTGGGTGATGAATGTACCACTATGTAATGGTACTGTAAACAATCGAAAGTACGATTTGTTTTGTATGACTGCGTGGTATGTGAATATATCTCAATAAAATGAAGATTAAAAAAAAAAAAAAAAAAGAAGGGAAAGTTAAAAAAAAAAAAAGAAGAAAAACAAGGAAAAAAACATGTAGTGCCCCCTTGAGGAGCCTGTGGAAAATGCAGGGGTATTGGCCTACCCCACCTCGATGGTTGCTAACATGACCACAGACATAGGGGACTAGTGGTTTGATGGGTTGAGCCCTCTACCATAGGTTTTACCCTTGGGAAGACGGTTGCTGCAAAGGAGAGGCTAGGCCTCCCTATGGTTGTGCCTAAGAGCCTCCTCCCGAATGCCTCTTTGTTGCTCAGATGTGGCCCTCTCTCTCTGGCTAAGCCAACTTGAAAGGTGAAATCACTGCCCTCCCCCCTACGTGGGATCAGACACCCAGGGGAGTGAATCTCCCTGGCAACGTGGAATATGACTCCCGGGGAGGAATGCAGACCTGGCATCGTGGGACGGAGAACATCTTCTTGACCAAAAGGGGGATGTGAAAGGAAATGAAATAAGCTTCAGTAGCAGAGAGATTCCAAAAGGAGCCGAGAGGTCACTCTGGTGGGCACTCTTACGCACACTTTAGACAACCCTTTTTAGGTTCTAAAGAATTGGGGTAGCTGGTGGTGGATACCTGTAACTATCAAACTACAACCCAGAACCCATGAATCTCGAAGACAGTTGTATAAAAATGTAGCTTATGAGGGGTGACAATGGGATTGGGAAAGCCATAAGGACCACACTCCAGTTTGTCTAGTTTATGGATGGATGAGTAGAAAAATAGGGGAAGGAAACAAACAAACAGACAAAGGTACCCAGTGTTCTTTTTTACTTCAATTGCTCTTTTTCACTCTAATTATTATTCTTGTTATTTTTGTGTGTGTGCTAATGAAGGTGTCAGGGATTGATTTTGGTGATGAATGTACAACTATGTAATGGTACTGTGAACAATCGAAAGTACGATTTGTTTTGTATGACTGCGTGGTATGTGAATATATCTCAATAAAATGAAGATAAAAAAAATTAATTTCACCAATTGTTTATTTATCAGGTGGGTCAGGTGGTTCTACTAAAATTGAACTAAAATTTATTTACACTTTCTTGGATTTTCCTAAAGAGAACAAAGCAGAAATATTGCTAGCACTGTTGTAATGAGTATGATACAATTACATTTCAAGGACTTTTCTCCAACATTTCAGTTTAAGAATATTTAAATAGAGATTTAAAAATTTGCACAACTGAATAAACTTTAATTTACAAAAGAATGCTGCTCTTGATAGTTTAATGGATCTTTCTTTTAAACTCAGATCCCAAAAGGACCAGCTTCAGATTTCAGTAAATTTCTTCTTAAGCATATCAAAAGGCTTTCAAATTGAAAACAACTGGCATGGTAAAACTCTTTGAATGAACTCTGATATAATCTACAATTCCAACTAGTAATGACTTAAGTATAACACCAGGATTCCTTTCTTGTCACTACAGAAGGCAAAAATTCCATTAAAATAGACTCTAACAGGGTATCCAAGTTCTCCTGGTTGAAGTGAAATTTTATAAACATGTAGTTGGAAGTCACATTGCCAGTACACAGATCCAGTAAATAAATTAGCAAATGGAAAGAAGAAAGCTTATGCGAAAACTCTCATGTCATTTGAGGGAAGTTACTACACCTCACTAGCAAAGAGCAAGCCAATTAGACCCAGCAGTTATGAATAAGAAGGCTGAGTCTGCTGGCAGGAACCTTTCTTTGGGTTAGGCTACAAATACCTTAGGGTATATCTAAGTTTATTTCAAGTGTCTCTCTATTCACACTGGTCCTCTACAGACTGCCATCCTTCCTCCTTTAGTATTCCTCTCATTGTATGTCTGTATTCCTTTTAGTGAAACTCATTTTCTCAGCATTTATCATTTCCCAATTTAGATTCTGTCCTATAACTTAGTGTTTACTTAATCTCCACATTTCACACACCCAGTGCTTCTCTCTAAGTCCTACCTCTCCCCTTTTCTTCTGCTGTGTTCCTATTTCTCCCATAAAGCAGTCCTCAACTCATTTAGCTTCTCACACAAGACACCATATTCCTTTACCATCCAGCTTAGGTCTACTTCTTCCAATAAGCTTTCCTTAATTGCCTCAGCTACTGGTGGTTCACAAGGTACTCTCACCAATCATATCACACTGACTTGTCACTGAGTCCATACTATTTATCTTTTTATGTGTATATTCTGTCTCCCCCAACTCTTCTTAATGACAGAAAGAGCCCATGTATCTACACCACCATGTATCTATGTGTTCTCTAACACGTTTTAGGCAAATATATATTAAGTATTCAAAAAACTAATGTATCTACAACAGTAAACAATGTGCCCTGCATATAGGAGGGGCTTAATGAGAAAGCTAGCCAGAAAACATATAATTAAAATACAGTTTGCTAGGTGCTATGATGGAGAGCAAACATATGCTGCCAAAAGAATATACAGATGAGGTGCCTAACCCAGACTTTAGGGGAGGGTAAGTCAGGAAGGGCTTCCTGGGCAAAGGTAGAGAGGGAATCCCAAAGATACAGAAGGAAATGGACAGAGGGCCGGTGGGAATACTGAAAAATAGAGCATTAAACTGGGCTTTGCAGGTATACAGCCTCACCTCAGTTAGAGGTTGGTTTAGGATGTCAGAAGCAAGAAAGGGAGGGGCATCTAGAGTGAGTTTTGAAGGTTATTTGGGAAGGGAACACTGCTTCTCTACTTTAATTTTAACTGCTTCTTAATACATAAACCAAATCTAATTTTCTCTCCTCAACAACCTTCCATCAAGCTCTTCATGCACTGTTATGGAGAAACCCTATAATAGGTTAAAAAAATTAATACAAATGACAGAACAGTGTGGTACACGGTATACTACCATTAATATCAAAAAATGGAGAATATAAATACCTATGAATTGCTTTTACAAACATCTCTGGAAAGATACCCAGTGTGCCAGTTTGGAGGTATTATGTCCCCCAAAACGCCATGTTCTTTAATGCAATCTTGTGGGGGCAGACATACTAGTATTGATTAAGTTGGAACCTTTTGATTGTTTCCATGGAGATGTGACTAGTAACACATTCGATTAGGGTGTGACCTGTTGATGGGATTGTTTCCGCGGAGGTGTGGCCCCGCCCATTCAGCTTGGATCTTGATTTAATTACTGGAGCCCTATAAAAGCTCAGAAAAAGAAGGACTCCAGAGTGCTGCAGCTCAGAGAAACATTTTGAAGACATCCATTGAAAGCTGATGCTGACATTTTGGAGAACGCCATTTTGAAACGCAACCTGGGAGCAAGCAGATGCCAGCCATGTGCCTTCCCAGCTAACAGAGGTTTTCCGTATGCCAATGGCCTTTCTCCAGCGAAGGTACCCTGCTGCTGATGGACACTTTGTGGCCTTAAGACTGTAACTGTGTAACCAAATAAACCCCCTTTTATAAAAGCCAATCCATTTCTGGTGTTTTGCAAAACAGCAGCATTAGCAAATTGAAACATCCAGTAAACTAGTAACACTGACTATCAAGAAGTTAACTATGGGGGGAGTTGGTAGGATGGGGTAGCAGTGAGACTTTTTACTGCATGTTCTTTAATATTCTGTAGGTTTTGAACTAGGTGAATATATTAAGTATTCAAAAAACTTAAATAACTGCCCCCCCCCCAAATAAAAACCCTTTCTATTCTGCCCACCACACTTGTATGGCATTCAAAGCCCAACCTTATTGTTTTATTCTCATTTCTGACTCTAATCTTCCTCACATCCTGTGATCTAAGCACACTGCTTTCCTCATGTCTGAGCAACATCTGTTTGAAGCAGCCATGTGTGTTTAAAACAGTGGATTTCAAAAATTTTTTTACCACAAGCCACAGTATGAAATACACTTTATGCCACAATCTATTGTACATGAAATATATTTATGAACTGAAACAAAATCTCCACAAAACATACATATCGTTTCTATGTACGATGCACTCTGGTATTTCCTTTTATTTCTTTTTTAAAAAAAGCTGGTTACAGAGGGTGAACTTAAAGGTATGGGAATGGACAGGGGTGATGATGGTTCGTTAATGGGATTTTATGTATCAACGGTGCATTGAAAGCGAACGTGATCAAAAGTGGTTGTTTAAAGGCATGTAACCCACAGAGTAGCACTACAAATATAAGTAAGTGTTTGCATGATATATTTCTAAGGTATGACACTGGTACAAAGAATTAACAACAGAATGGTATATGGAAAAACTACCCATTACATATTATAGACTATATTTAATAGGAATATCTTACCAGCACTACACTAATATTAGGGATGAATAATTAGCGCCTGATAAGAACTCCGGGACGTTTTGTGTTGTGATAATTATTGAAAATTGTGGTGATGATTGTACAATTAAGTGAAGATAATGTGAGATATTGATTATGTTTATCTTGGACAAAATATACACAATGTGAAATTAGGAACCCCATACTTAATAAGTCAAGCCCTCGATCTTGAAGCTTGCTCTTGTGAAACTTATGGCTGTAAAAGGGAGGCTAAACCTTCCTATAATTATGCCTAAGAGGCACTTCCAGAGAACTTCTTTTATTGCTCAGATGTGGCCTTTCTCTCTCTAAATCGAACTTGGCAAATAAATTCATTAACCTACCCCAGGACTCCCAGGGCAGTGAATCTCCCTGGCAACATGGGACACAATTCCCAGGAATGAGCCTGGCCCTAGCATCAAGGGACTGAAAGTACCTTCTTGACCAAAAGGGGGAAAAGAAAGGTAACAAAATAAGGTTACAGTGGTTAAGAGACTTCAAATAGTCGAGAGGTTATCCGGGAGGTTTCTCTTATACAAGCTCCAGCTAGCTATCCCAATGGCCACAGTATGCCATACCCTAACCAACATTAGTCCCGAAATACCTAGGCCCCTACCTGAGATTCTATAAAAGTTTCACTCACTAAGTTTTATCTCTCAGAAAACTTAAATCCACCAGTGTTCCTATGCCAGACAAGGCCTAAAACCCAGAGGCAACAGCATCTTTAAGATCAACAATCAGAGGCAGCTCCCTTCCCCATACTGTTGATACCTCCTTTCAATATGACCAAGCTAGGGTGGTCACTGCCTAGACGCCCCTGAAGACTGAGAAAGTGATTATACAAGAGGAAGGGGTAGCAACAAACAAGACAGGATTTAACAAAGGATTATGAATACTGAATCTTTATATAAATATTTTTAAAGATGCTAGGGTATTGGAATAGCTAGAATGAAATAACTGAAAAGTTGGAACTGTAACCCATAACATTCTTTGAAATTTGTGCTATAGCTACTCATTAAATTGTACTTTTAAAGTTATCACCTTTCTGTATATATCTTATATTTTACAGTAAGGAAAGAACTGAAACTGTGGAACTGTAACTCATAATATTCTTTGAAATTACCTGTATAACTACTTGTTAAATTGTACTTTGAAAGTTATCGCATTCTGTATATATGTTATATTTTACAGTAAGGAAATAACTGAAATTGTGGAACTGTAACCCACAGCATTCTTGGAAATTTGCTCTCTAACTACTTGTCACATCAGACTTTGAAAGTTATCACTGTTACGTGTATATGTTAAATTTCACAATTAAAAAAATGCTGGTTACAAACTTCTAAACTAATTTCATGTCCCACTGACAGGAATCTACTAGAGTATAAATTACTGAGGGGGAAGGGCTGAGTTATCTCTATATCCCCATGGTGTCTAAACAGCTTTACACACAGTAAGCAGTCACTGATTCAAGAAGGATTGAGCGCTTGCTAAATACTCTGCACACTTTTTAGGTGCTGGGATACAAACACAAAAGTGCTAAATCCTGACTTCGGAGTTCAGAATCAGCTGTCTTTATTCTAGGTCTTATATCCTTGAAATGGACTTTTAGGAATTTATTATCTTACATTTCACTAAATAAAACACTTTGGAAATCCCTGGAAGTTTGTTCTAGTATAATTATTACTAAAATGACCTCTATAGAGTCACAAGCAACTATTTCTATTAAGCAGATTCTAGTCAGTTTTAGAGATCTTTTAAATAAAACTATCTTTTACTTAAGCTCCTAATCAGTATTGACAAATTTGCTGCTTTAAATCCTTTTTAAAGGCAGCAAAGTATACAATAAAAACATGTCTAACAAGCTTTTACCTTTATTCCTCCATATCCCAGCCCCTTCCCTCCAAAATTCATAAGCATCACATCAAAAACATTTGTCTGAAAAAAAAACACTCCAAAGACATGTAGCAAATTCAAAACTATAGTTAATGAAATTTGATATTTCAGGGAATACAAGATTTCAGAAACAGCAAAAGGAACCCAATATTGCAGTTTGGGAAGGGGGAGGAGTAGAAATGGGGGTAGGAGTTAAGACTAGAAAAGAAAACAAAGAGGATTAACATAAGGGTAAAAAAGAGTGCAAGATAGAGAATTAAACATGGTGGGGAGGAAGTTAGAAATTTTTCTGGTTTAGCAACAACAAACAATAACAGGATGCTGAACTCTGGTGAACAGCCTAATGAATCATTTAAAAAAAGAAAGGAAAAGAAATGAAAGAAAGGAAAACATATTTAAAGAAAGGAAAACATACCATAAAACTTTTCAACAACTGATATGGCAATAAAACTTAGATTGTCTCTCTTTTTAAATATGGTAAAAATGGCTACAATACTGAAAATATATTTTAAAAATCTATGAATTTATAGAAAAGAAACTATACATTTAAACCTAAATTACTTTTCTTTTTATATCTAGTAAAAAGGGCTTAAAATAGGATAGTGAAAATTACCAAGGACGAAGAATTTGTAGTTGCACAATTTTTTTTAACAATAGAGATAATGTTGATTAATAATTTAGTAAAAGAACATGTAACAGGTAAAGTTTAAAACAACAGCAGAAATACATAAAATCGAAGCAACGGCAGTTAAGCAGACCTACACAGAATCAAATAGCTAGTCAACAACACTGCTAAGAATCTAACTGCTCACCTATAACCACTGACTGCTTAAGCAACCAGATTTTACAATGGGCAATAACCTACAGTGAGAGGGATACACTGTTTCCAGGCTTACGATCATGTACTTTATAAATAAATCCTTAACGTAAAGGTTCATTACCTAAGATTTATTTCAAAAAGAGCTAACCAAACAAAAGTTCTGGTTACTAATGACAAAATTATTTTCATTGGAATTTGAAGTATGGACTAGAGTTGCCTTCAAAGATAATACCTAGATATTTGTGTTAAGAATAAATGTTATGGGGGGGCGGGGCAAGATGGCAGACTGGTGAGCTGTAGGTTTTAGTTACTCCTCCAGGAAAGTAGGTAGAAAGCCAGGAACTACGTGGACTGGACACCACAGAGCAATCTGACTTTGGGCATACTTCATACAACACTCATGAAAACGTGGAACTGCTGAGATCAGCGAAATCTGTAAGTTTTTGCGGCCAGGGGACCCGCGCCCCTCCCTGCCAGGCTCAGTCCCGGGGGAGGAGGGGCTGTCAGCTCCGGGAAGGAGAAGGGAGAACTGCAGTGGCAGCCCTTATCGGAAACTCATTCTACTGATTCAAACTCCAACCAAAGATAGACTGAGACCAGACACCAGAGAATCTGAGAGCAGCCAGCCCAGCAGAGAGGAGACAGGCATAGAAAAAAAACAACACGAAAAACTCCAAAATAAAAGCGGAGGATTTTTGGAGTTCTGGTGAACATAGAAAGGGGAAGGGCCCGGAGGCGCATATGCAAATCCCGAAGAAAAGCTGATCTCTCTGCCCTGTGGACCTTTCCTTAATGGCCCTGGTTGCTTTGTCTCTTAGCATTTCAATAACCCATTAGATCTCTGAGGAGGGCCCGTTTTTTTTTTTGTTTGTTTTTTTTTTTTTTTAATCCTTTTTTCTTTTTCTAAAACAATTACTCTAAGAAGCCCAATACAGAAAGCTTCAAAGACTTGCAATTTGGGCAGGTCAAGTCAAGAGCAGAACTAGGAGAGCTCTGAGACAAAACGCAACAATCCAGTGGCTGAGAAAATTCACTAAACACCACAACTTCCCAAGAAAAGGGGGGTGTCCGCTCACAGCCATCATCCTGGTGGACAGGAAACACTCCTGCCCATTGCCAGCCCCAAAGCCCAGAACTACCCCAGACAACCCAGTGTGACGGAAGTGCTTCAAATAACAGGCACACACCACAAAACTGGGCGTGGACATTAGCCTTCCCTGCAACCTCAGCTGATTGTCCCAGAGTTGGGAAGGTAGAGCAGTGTGAATTAACAAAGCCCCATTCAGCCATCATTTCAGCAGACTGGGAGCCTCCCTACACAGCCCAGCAGCCCAGAACTGCCCTGGGGGGACGGCACTCACCTGTGACATAGCACAGTCATCCCTCAACAGAGGACCCGGGGTACATGGCCTGGAAGAGGGGCCCACTTAAACAATGAGACCACAGTACAGGAGACAAAGGAAATCAAGAAGACCCTAGAAGAGCATAAAGAAGACATTGCAAGACTAAATAAAAAAATGGATGATCTTATGGAAATTAAAGAAACTGTTGACCAAATTAAAAAGATTCTGGACACTCATAGTACAAGACTAGAGGAAGCTGAACAATGAATCAGTGACCTTGAAGATGACAGAATGGAAAATGAAAGCATAAAAGAAAGAATGGGGAAAAAAATTGAAAAAATCGAAATGGACCTCAGGGATATGATAGATAATATGAAACGTCCAAATATAAGACTCATTGGTGTCCCAGAAGGGGAAGAAAAGGGTAAAGGTCTAGGAAGAGTATTCAAAGAAATTGTTGGGGAAAACTTCCCAAATCTTCTAAACAACATAAATACACAAATCATAAATGCTCAGCGAACTCCAAATAGAATAAATCCAAATAAACCCACTCCGAGACATATACTGATCACACTGTCAAACACAGAAGAGAAGGAGCAAGTTCTGAAAGCAGCAAGAGAAAAGCAATTCACCACATACCAAGGAAACAGCATAAGACTAAGTAGTGACTACTCAGCAGCCACCATGGAGGCAAGAAGGCAGTGGCACGATATATTTAAAATTCTGAGTGAGAAAAATTTCCAGCCAAGAATACTTTATCCAGCAAAGCTCTCCTTCAAATTTGAGGGAGAGCTTAAATTTTTCACAGACAAACAAATGCTGAGAGAATTTGCTAACAAGAGACCTGCCCTACTGGAGATACTAAAGGAGCCCTACAGACAGAGAAACAAAGAAACGACAGAGAGACTTGGAGAAAGGTTCAGTACTAAAGAGATTCGGTATGGGTACAATAAAGGATATTAATAGACAGAGGGGAAAAATATGACAAACATAAACCAAAGGATAAGATGGCTGATTCAAGAAATGCCTTCACGGTTATAACGTTGAATGTAAATGGATTAAACTCCCCAATTAAAAGATATAGACTCGCAGAATGGATCAAAAAAAATGAACCATCAATATGTTGCATACAAGAGACTCATCTTAGACACAGGGACACAAAGAAACTGAAAGTGAAAGGATGGAAAAAAATATTTCATGCAAGCTACAGCCAAAAGAAAGCAGGTGTAGCAATATTAATCTCAGATAAAATAGACTTCAAATGCAGGGATGTTTTGAGAGACAAAGAAGGCCACTACGTACTAATAAAAGGGGCAATTCAGCAAGAAGAAATAACAATCGTAAATGTCTATGCACCCAACCAAGGTGCCACAAAATACATGAGAGAAACACTGGCAAAACTAAAGGGAGCAATTGATGTTTCCACAATAATTGTGGGAGACTTCAACACATCACTCTCTCCTATAGATAGATCAACCAGACAGAAGACCAATAAGGAAATTGAAAACCTAAACAATCTGATAAATGAATTAGATTTAACAGACATATACAGGACATTACATCCCAAATCACCAGGATACACATACTTTTCTAGTGCTCACGGAACTTTCTCCAGAATAGATCATATGCTCGGACATAAAACAAGCCTCAATAAATTTTAAAAGATTGAAATTATTCAAAGCACATTCTCTGACCACAATGGAATACAATTAGAAGTCAATAACCATCAGAGACTTAGAAAATTCACAAATACCTGGAGGTTAAACAACACACTCCTAAACAATCAGTGGGTTAAAGAAGAAATAGCAAGAGAAATTGCTAAATATATAGAGACGAATGAAAATGAGAACACAACATACCAAAACCTATGGGATGCAGCAAAAGCAGTGCTAAGGGGGAAATTTATAGCACTAAACGCATATATTAAAAAGGAAGAAAGAGCCAAAATCAAAGAACTAATGGATCAACTGAAGAAGCTAGAAAATGAACAGCAAACCAATCCTAAACCAAGTACAAGAAAAGAAATAACAAGGATTAAAGCAGAAATAAATGACATAGAGAACAAAAAAACAATAGACGATAAATATCACCAAAAGTTGGTTCTTTGAGAAGATCAACAAGATTGACAAGCCCCTAGCTAGACTGACAAAATCAAAAAGAGAGAAGACCCATATAAACAAAATAATGAATGAAAAAGGTGACATAACTGCAGATCCTGAAGAAATTAAAAAAATTATAAGAGGATACTATGAACAGCTGTATGGCAACAAACTGGATAATGTAGAGGAAATGGACAATTTCCTGGAAACATATGAACAACCTAGACTGACCAGAGAAGAAATAGAAGACCTCAACCAACCCATCACAAGCAAAGAGATCCAATCAGTCATCAAAAATCTTCCCACAAATAAATGCCCAAGGCCAGATGGCTTCACAGGGGAATTCTACCAAACTTTCCAGAAAGAACTGACACCAATCTTACTCAAACTCTTTCAAAACATTGAAGAAAATGGAACACTACCTAACTCATTTTATGAAGCTAACATCAATCTAATACCAAAACCAGGCAAAGATGTTACACAAAAGGAAAACTACCGGCCAATCTCCCTAATGAATATAGATGCAAAAATCCTCAAAAAAATACTTGCAAATCGAATCCAAAGACACATTAAAAAAATCATACACCATGACCAAGTGGGGTTTATTCCAGGCATGCAAGGATGGTTCAACATAAGAAAATCAATCAATGTATTACAACACATTAACAAGTCAAAAGGGAAAAATCAATTGATCATCTCAATAGATGCTGAAAAAGCATTTGACAAAATCCAACATCCCTTTTTGATAAAAACACTTCAAAAGGTAGGAATTGAAGGAAACGTCCTCAACATGATAAAGAGCATATATGAAAAACCCACAGCCAGCATAGTACTCAATGGTGAGAGACTGAAAGCCTTCCCTCTAAGATCAGGAACAAGACAAGGATGATATGATCTTATATCTGGAAAACCCTGAGAAATCGACGATACAGCTACTAGAGCTAATAAACAAATTTAGCAAAGTAGCGGGATACAAGATTAATGCACATAAGTCAGTAATGTTTCTATATGCTAGAAATGAACAAACTGAAGAGACACTCAAGAAAAAGATACCATTTTCAATAGCAACTAAAAAAATCAAGTACCTAGGAATAAACTTAACCAAAGATGTAAAAGACCTATACAAAGAAAACTACATAACTCTACTAAAAGAAATAGAAGGGGACCTTAAAAGATGGAAAAATATTCCATGTTCATGGATAGGAAGGCTAAATGTCATTAAGAAGTCAATTCTACCCAAACTCATCTACAGATTCAATGCAATCCCAATCAAAATTCCAACAACCTACTTTGCAGACTTGGAAAAGCTAGTTATCAAATTTATTTGGAAAGGGAAGATGCCTCGAATTGCTAAAGACACTCTAAAAAAGAAAAACGAAGTGGGAGGACTTACACTCCCTGACTTTGAAGCTTATTATAAAGCCACAGTTGTCAAAACAGCATGGTACTGGCACAAAGATAGACATATAGATCAATGGAATCGAATTGAGAATTCAGAGATAGACCCTCAGATCTACGGCCGACTGATCTTTGATAAGGCCCCCAAAGTCACTGAACGGAGTCATAATGGTCTTTTCAACAAATGGGGCTGGGAGAGTTGGATATCCATATCCAAAAGAATGAAAGAGGACCCCTACCTCACCCCCTACACAAAAATTAACTCAAAATGGATGAAAGATCTCAATATAAAAGAAAGTACCATAAAACTCCTAGAAGATAATGTAGGAAAACATCTTCAAGACCTTGTATTAGGCGGCCACTTCCTAGACTTTACACCCAAAGCACAAGCAACAAAAGAGAAAATAGATAAATGGGAACTCCTCAAGCTTAGAAGTTTCTGCACCTCAAAGGAATTTCTCAAAAAGGTAAAGAGGCAGCCAACTCAATGGGAAAAAATTTTTGGAAACCATGTATCTGACAAAAGACTGATATCTTGCATATATAAAGAAATCCTACAACTCAATGACAATAGTACAGACAGCCCAATTATAAAATGGGCAAAAGATATGAAAAGACAGTTCCCTGAAGAGGAAATACAAATGGCCAAGAAACACATGAAAAAATGTTCAGCTTCACTAGCTATTAGAGAGATGCAAATTAAGACCACAATGAGATACCATCTAACACCGGTTAGAATGGCTGCCATTAAACAAACAGGAAACTACAAATGCTGGAGGGGATGTGGAGAAATTGGAACTCTCATTCATTGTTGGTGGGACTGTATAATGGTTCAGCCACTCTGGAAGTCAGTCTGGCAGTTCCTTAGAAAACTAGATATAGAGTTACCATTCGATCCAGCGATTGCACTTCTCGGTATATACCCGGAAGATCGGAAAGCAGTGACACGAACAGATATCTGCACGCCAATGTTCATAGCAGCATTATTCACAATTGCCAAGAGATGGAAACAACCCAAATGTCCTTCAACAGATGAGTGGATAAATAAAATGTAGCATATACACATGATGGAATACTACACGGCAGTAAGAAGGAACGATCTCGTGAAACATAGGACAACATGGATGAACCTTGAAGACATAATGCTGAGCGAAATAAGCCAGGCACAAAAAGAGAAATATTATATGCTACCACTAATGTGAACTTTGAAAAATGTAAAACAAATGGTTTATAATGTAGAATGTAGGGGAACTAGCAATAGAGAGCAATTAAGGAAGGGGGAACAATAATCCAAGAAGAACAGATAAGGTATCTAACGTTCTGGGGATGCCCAGGAATGACTATGGTCTGTTAATTTCTGATGGATATAGTAGGAAGAAGTTCACAGGAATGTTGCTATATTAGGTAACTTTCTTGGGGTAAAGTAGGAACATGTTGGAAGTTAAGCAATTATCTTAGGTTAGTTGTCTTTTTCTTACTCCCTTGTTATGGTCTCTTTGAAATGTTCTTTTATTGTATGTTTTTTTTTTTTTAATTTTTTTACACAGTTGATTTAAAAAAGAAAAACAAGGAAAAAAATATGTAGTGCCCCCTTGAGGAGCCTGTGGAGAATGCAGGGGTATTGACCTACCCCACCTCGATGGTTGCTAACATGACCACAGACATAGGGGACTGGTGGTTTGATGGGTTGAGCCCTCTACCATAGGTTTTACCCTTGGGAAGACGGTTGCTGCAAAGGAGAGGCTAGGCCTCCCTATAATTGTGCCTAAGAGCCTCCTCCCGAATGCCTCTTTGTTGCTCAGATGTGGCCCTCTCTCTCTAGCTAAGCCAACTTGAAAGGTGAAATCAATGCCCTCCCCCCTACGTGGGATCAGACACCCAGGGGAGTGAATCTCCCTGGCAACGTGGAATATGACTCCCGGAGAAGAATGTAGACCCAGTATCGTGGGACGGAGAACATCTTCTTGACCAAAAGGGGGATGTGAAAGGAAATGAAATAAGCTTCAGTGGCAGAGAGATTCCAAAAGGAGCCGAGAGGTCACTCTGGTGGGCACTCTTACGCACAATTTAGACAACCCTTTTTCGGTTCTAAAGAATTGGGGTAGCTGGTGGTGGATACCTGAAACTATCAAACTACAACCCAGAACCCATGAATCTCGAAGACAATTGTATATAAATGTAGCTTATGAGGGGTGACAATGGGATTGGGAAAGCCATAAGGACCACACTCCACTTTGTCTACTTTATGGATGGATGAGAAGAAAAATAGGAGAAGGAAACAAACAGACAAAGGTACCCAGTGTTCTTTTCACTTCAATTGCTCTTTTTCACTTTAATTATTATTCTGGTTATTTTTGTGTGTGTGCTAATGAAGGTGTCAGGGATTGATTTAGTTGATGAATGTACAACTATGTAATGGTACTGTGAACAATCGAATGTACGATTTGTTTTGTATGACTGCGTGGTATGTGAATATATCTCAATAAAATGAAGATAAAAAAGTAAAAAAAAAAAAAAGAAACTGTTGGCCAAATTAAAAAGACTCTGGATACTCATAATACAACATTAGAGGAAGTTGAACAACTCAGCGTCCCAGAATACCAAAGAACAGAAAATGAAAGAACAAAAGAAAGAATGGAGAAAAAAATCGAAAAAATCGAAATGGATCTCAGGGATATGATAGATAAAATAAAACATCCAAATTTAAGACTCATTGGTGCCCCAGAAGGGGAAGAGAAGGGTAAAGGTCGAGAAAGACTATTCAAAGAAATTGTTGGGGAAAACTTCCCAAACCTTCTACATAATATAAATACACAAAGCATAAATGCTCAGCGAACTCCAAATAGAATAAATCCAAATAAACCCACTCCAAGACATATTCTGATCAGACTCTCAAATACTGAAGAGAAGGAGCAAGTTCTGAAAGCAGCAAGAGAAAAGCACTTCACCACATACAAAGGAAATAACATAAGACTAAGTAGTGACTACTCAGTGGCCACCATGGAGGCAAGAAGGCAGTGGCATGACATATTTAAAATTCTGAGAGAAAAATTTCCAACCAAGAATACTTTATCCAGCAAAACTCTCCTTCAAATTTGAGGGAGCGCTTAAATTCTTCACAGACAAACAAATGCCGAGAGATTTTGCCAAGAAAAGACCTGCCCTACTTCAGATACTAAAGGGAGCCCTAGAGATAGAGAAACAAAGAAAGGAGAGAGAGATATAGAGAATTTTAACAGACATATACAGAACCTTACATCCAAAATCACCAGGACACACATTTTTCTCTAGTGATCATGGATCTTTCTCCAGAATAGACCATATGCTGGGACATAAAACAAGCCTCAATAAATTAATAAAAAAAAACAACTGAATATATTCAAAGCACATTCTCTGACCACAATGGAATACAAATAGAAGTCAATAATTTTTTAATTGTAACTCCACTATTTACTTCCTACAGGATATAAAATACATAAACTCTAATGACAAATCAGTGGTTTTGGATTCAATGTAAAATATGTAATTTTTGACAAGAACTATATAAAGGCAGGGGGATGGAAGACTATAGGAACATAGTTTACAGGTCCTATTGAAGTTAAGTTGGTATCAAAGAAAAACAAGATTGTTATGGATTTAAGAGGTTAAATTTAAGCCCCACAGTAAACACAAAGAAATTATCAGAGAATATGAACATAGAGATGAAAAGTAGAGTATGGGTTATGAGAAGTGGGGGAAGGGGCAATGGGGAGTTAAGAAATGAATGTAGGGTTGCTGTTTGAGGTGAAGGGAGATTTCTAGTAATGGATGGTGGGAAGGTGATAGCATTACAACATTCTAAATGTGATTAATTCCACTAATGGAATTCTAGGGAGGGGGTGGAATGGGAAGATTTAGGCTGTATATATGTTTCCACAATTGAAAAAAAAAAAAAGACAGTCTAAATAGATGACAATTGAATGCCAAGGATGATCCTGGATGGGATCTGAGGATGGAGGACAGGAGGCTCAAAGGGACACAGTTGGGACATAAGGAAAAAAAAAAAGGAAATACAGAATGTAAGCTTTGTATCAATGTTGAATTTCTTGAACTTCTTAGCTGTGTTTAATGGGACTGCATAAAAGAATGTTCTTGTTCATGGGAATTGTATATGTGAATTATAGTGTTTGTTCAAGGATGTGTGCAGCTTGCTCTCATATGTTCAGAAGACAGAGCAATAGATGATGGATGATAGCTAGGGAGGGAGGAAGGAAGGGAAAGAAAGAAATGTTGGTGTGACAGCATGTTAAAGTTGATGGATGGGGTATCGGGGGAGGGGGGTCAGGTTATGCTGTGTATGGGGTTTGTATTGTTTTTGCAACTGTTCCTGTAACTTTGAATTTATTTCAACATAAAATTCAAAACAAAAAAAAAAAAACATATTACCACACCCCTTAAGATGGAGAAAAAGATTAAGTGAGAGAAAGGGGTAGAAACAAACAAGATAAGATTTAATAGATGTCTATGAATAATCAAACATTATGTAATTATATATATATATATTTGGATGCTAGGGTGTTGGAATGGCTGGAAGGAGATAAATGACATGGTGGAACTATAGCCTATAGCACCCTTTGGGATTTGCTCTATAGCTAGTCATTGAATTGTGCCTTGAAGGTCTTCACCTTTCTGTATATCCCTTATATTGCATAATAAGGAAAGAACTGAATCTGTGGAACTATAATAAGTAACAATTTTTGAAATTACCTATATGACTGCTTGTTAAGCTGTACATCAAGAGATGACATCTTTCTGTATGTATGTTATATTTTTCAACAAAGGAAATGGCTGAAGTTGTGGAACTGTGACCCGTGGCATTCTTTGAAATTTGCTAACTACTTGTGAAATTGTACTTTGAAAGTTATCACTGTTTTGTATGTATGTAAATGTTCACAAAAAAAGAAAAAGAAAACATATTAACAAGCTACAGTGGTCAAAACAGCATGATACTGGCATAAAGACAGATATACCGACCAAAGGAATCAAATTGAGAGTTCAGAAGCAGACCCTCACATCTATGGTCAATTGATTTTTTTTTTTTTTTCAAATTCCAGGTTGAGATTTTTTTTTTTATCTTCATTTTATTGAGATATATTCACATACCACGCAGTCATACAAAACAAATCGTACTTTCGATTGTTTACAGTACCATTACATAGTTGTACATTCATCACCTAAATCAATCCCTGACACCTTCATTAGCACACACACAAAAATAACAATAATAATAATTAGAGTGAAAAAGAGCAACTGAAGTAAAAAAGAACACTGGGTACCTTGGTCTGTTTGTTTCCTTCCCCTATTTTTCTACTCATCCATCCATAAACTAGACAAAGTGGAGTGTGGTCCTTATGGCTTTCCCAATCCCATTGTCCCCCCTCATAAGCTACATTTTTACACAACTGTCTTCGAGATTCATGGGTTCTGGGTTGTAGTTTGATAGTTTCAAGTATCCACCACCAGCTACCCCAATTCTTTAGAACCTAAAAAGGGTTGTCTAAATTGTGCGTATGGGTGCCGACCAGAGTGACCTCTCGGCTCCTTTTGGAATCTCTCTGCCACTGAAGCTTATTTCATTTCCTTTCACATCCCCCTTTTGGTCAAGAAGATGTTCTCCGTCCCACGATGCCAGGTCTACATTCCTCCCCGGGAGTCATATTCCACGTTACCAGGGAGATTCACTCCCCTGGGTGTCTGATCCCACGTACGGGGGAGGGCAGTAATTTCACCTTTCAAGTTGGCTTAGCTAGAGAGAGAGGGCCACATCTGAGCAACAAAGAGGCATTCGGGAGGAGGCTCTTAGGCACAACCATAGGGAGGCCTAGCCTCTCCTTTGCAGCAACCGTCTTCCCAAGGGTAAAACCTATGGTAGAGGGCACAACCCATCAAACCACCACTCCCCTATGTCTGTGGTCATGTTAGCAACCATGGAGATGGGGTAGGCCAATACCCCTGCATTCTCCACAGGCTCCTCAAGGGGGCACTACATCTTTTTTTTTCCTTGTTTTTCTTTTTTTTTAACTTTCCCTTCTTTTTTAAATGAACTGTATGAAAAAAAAGTTAAAAAGAAAACAAACATACAATAAAAGAACATTTCAAACAGACCATAACAAGGGAGTAAGAAAAAGACAACTAACCTAAGATAACTGCTTAACTTCCAACATGTTCCTACTTTACCCCAAGAAAGTTACCTAATATAGCAACATTTCTGTGAACTTGTTCCTACTACATCCATCAGAAATTAACAGACCATAGTCATTCCTGGGCATCCCCAGAACGTTAAATAGCTTATCTGTGCTTCTTGGATTATTGTTCCCCCTTCCTTAATTGCTCTCTATTGCTAGTTCCCCTACATTCTACATTATAAGCCATTTGTTTTATATTTTTCAAAGTTCACATTAGTGGTAGCATATAATATTTCTCTTTTTGTGCCTGGATTATTTCACTCAGCATTATGTCTTCAAGGTTCATCCATGTTGTCATATGTTTCACGAGATCGTTCCTTCTTACTGCCGCGTAGTATTCCATCGTGTGTATATACCACATTTTATTTATCCACTCATCTGTTGAAGGACATTTGGGTTGCTTCCATCTCTTGGCAATTGTGAATAATGCTGCTATGAACACTGGCATGCAGATATCTGTTCGTGTCACTGCTTTCCAACCTTCCGGGTATATACCGAGAAGTGCAATCGCTGGATCGAATGGTAACTCTATATCTAGTTTTCTAAGGAACTGCCAGACTGACTTCCAGAGTGGCTGAACCATTATACAGTCCCACCAACAGTGAATAAGAGTTCCAATTTCTCCACATCCCCTCCAGCATTTGTAGTTTCCTGTTTGTTTAATGGCAGCCATTCTAACTGGTGTTAGATGGTATCTCATTGTGGTCTTAATTTGCATCTCTCTAATAGCTAGTGAAGCTGAACATTTTTTCATGTGTTTCTTGGCCATTTGTATTTCCTCTTCAGAGAACTGTCTTTTCATATCTTTTGCCCATTTTATAATTGGGCCGACTGTACTATTGTCATTGAGTTGTAGGATTTCCTTATATATGCAAGATATCAGTCTTTTGTCAGATACATGGTTTCCAAAAATTTTTTCCCATTGAGTTGGCTGCCTCTTTACCTTTTTGAGAAATTCCTTTGAGGTGCAGAAACTTCTAAGCTTGAGGAGTTCCCATTTATCTATTTTCTCTTTTGTTGCTTGTGCTTTGGGTGTAAAGTCTAGGAAGTGGCCGCCTAATACAAGGTCTTGAAGATGTTTTCCTACATTATCTTCTAGGAGTTTTATGGTACTTTCTTTTATATTGAGATCTTTGGTCCATTTTGAGTTAATTTTTGTGTAGGGAGTGAGGTAGGGGTCCTCTTTCATTCTTTTGGATATGGATATCCAACTCTCCCAGCCCCATTTGTTGAAAAGACCATTATGACTCAGTTCAGTGACTTTGGGGGCCTTATCAAAGATCAGTCGGCCATAGATCTGAGGGTCTATCTCTGAATTCTCTGTTCGATTCCATTGATCTATACGTCTATCTTTGTGCCAGTACCATGCTGTTTTGGCAACTGTGGCTTTATAATAAGCTTCAAAGTCAGGGAGTGTAAGTCCTCCCACTTCGTTTTTCTTTTTTAGAGTGTCTTTAGCAATTCGAGGCATCTTCCCTTTCCAAATAAATTTGATAACTAGCTTTTCCAAGTCTGCAAAGTAGGTTGTTGGAATTTTGATTGGGATTGCATTGAATCTGTAGATGAGTTTGGGTAGAATTGACATCTTAATGACATTTAGTCTTCCTATCCATGAACATGGAATATTTTTCCATCTTTTAAGGTCCCCTTCTATTTCTTTTAGTAGAGTTATGTAGTTTTCTTTGTATAGGTCTTTTACATCTTTGGTTAAGTTTATTCCTAGGTACTTGATTTTTTTAGTTGCTATTGAAAATGGTATCTTTTTCTTGAGTGTCTCTTCAGTTTGTTCATTTCTAGCATATAGAAACATTACTGACTTATGTGCATTAACCTTGTATCCCGCTACTTTGCTAAATTTGTTTATTAGCTCTAGTAGCTGTATCGTCGATTTCTCAGGGTTTTCTAGATATAAGATCATATCATCTGCAAACAATGACAGTTTTACTTCTTCTTTTCCAATTTGGATGCCTTTTATTTCTTTGTCTTACCGGATTGCCCTGGCTAGCACTTCCAGCACAATGTTGAATAACAGTGGTGACAGCGGGCATCCTTGTCTTGTTCCTGATCTTAGAGGGAAGGCTTTCAGCCTCTCACAATTGAGTACTATGCTGGCTGTGGGCTTTTCATATATGCTCTTTATCATGTTGAGGAAGTTTCCTTCAATTCCTACCTTTTGAAGTGTTTTTATCAAAAAGGGATGTTGGATTTTGTCAAATGCTTTTTCAGCATCTATTGAGATGATCAATTGATTTTTCCCTTTTGACTTGTTAATGTGTTGTAATACATTGATTGATTTTCTTATGCTGAACCATCCTTGCATGCCTGGAATGAACCCCACTTGGTCATGGTGTATGATTTTTTTTTTTTCTTAATCTTCATTTCATTGTGATATATTCACATACCACGCAGTCATACAAAACAAATCGTACTTTCGATTGTTTACAGTACCATTACATAGTGGTACATTCATCACCCAAATCAATCCCTGACACCTTCATTAGCACACACACAAAAATAACAAGAATAATAGTTAGAGTGAAAAAGAGCAATTGAAGTAAAAAAGAACACTGGGTACCTTTGTCTGTTTGTTTCCTTCCCCTATTTTTCTACTCATCCATCAATAAACTAGACAAAGTGGAGTGTGGTCCTTATGGCTTTCCCAATCCAATTGTCCCCCCTCATAAGCTTCATTTTTATACAACTGTCTTCGAGATTCATGGGTTCTGGGTTGTAGTTTAATAGTTTCAGGTATCTACCACCAGCTACCCCAATTCTTTAGAACCTAAAAAGGGTTGTCTAAAGTGTGCATAAGAGTGCCCACCAGAGTGACCTCTCGGCTCCTTTTGGAATCTCTCTGCCACTGAAGCTTATTTCATTTCCTTTCACATCCCCCTTTTGGTCAAGAAGATGTTCTCCGTCCCACGATGCCAGGTCTACATTCTTCCCCGGGAGTCATATTCCACGTTGCCAGGGAGATTCACTCCCCTGGGTGTCTGATCCCACGTACGGGGGAGGGCAGTGATTTCACCTTTCAAGTTGCCTTAGCTAGAGAGACAGGGCCACATCTGAGCAACAAAGAGGCATTCGGGAGGAGGCTGTTAGGCACAACCATAGGGAGGCCTAGCCTCTCCTTTGCAGCAACCGTCTTCCCAAGGGTAAAACCTGTGGTAGAGGGCTCAACCCATCAAACCACCAGTCCCCTATGTCTGTGGTCATGTTAGCAACCATGGAGGTGGGGTAGGCGAATACCCCTGCATTTTCCACAGGCTCCTCAAGGGGGCACTACATCTTTTTTTTTTTTCCTTGTTTTTCTTTTTTTTTAACTTTCCCTTCCTTTTTAAATCAACTGTATGAAAAAAAAGTTAAAAAGAAAACAAACATACAATAAAAGAACATTTCAAAGAGACCATAACAAGGGAGTAAGAAAAAGACAACTAACCTAAGATAACTGCTTAACTTCCAACATGTTCCTACTTTACCCCAAGAAAGTTACCTAATATAGCAACATTTCTGTGAACTTGCTCCTACTATATCCATCAGAAATTAACAGACCATAGTCATTCCTGGGCATCCCCAGAATGTTAAATAGCTTATCTGTTCTTCTTGGATTATTGTTCCCCCTTCCTTAATTGCTCTCTATTGCTAGTTCCCCTACATTCTACATTATAAGCCATTTGTTTTACATTTTTCAAAGTTCACATTAGTGGTAGCATATAATATTTCTCTTTTTGTGCCTGGCTTATTTCGCTCAGCATTATGTCTTCAAGGTTCATCCATGTTGTCATATGTTTCACAAGATCGTTCCTTCTTACTGCCGCGTAGTATTCCATCGTGTGTATATACCACATTTTATTTATCCACTCATCTGTTGAAGGACATTTGGGTTGTTTCCATCTCTTGGCAATTGTGAATAATGCTGCTATGAACATTGGCGTGCAGATATCTGTTCGTGTCACTGCTTTCCGATCTTCCGGGTATATACCGAGAAGTGCAATCGCTGGATCGAATGGTAACTCTATATCTAGTTTTCTAAGGAACTGCCAGACTGACTTCCAGAGTGGCTGAACCATTATACAGTCCCACCAACAGTGAATAAGAGTTCCAATTTCTCCACATCCCCTCCAGCATTTGTAGTTTCCTGTTTGTTTAATGGCAGCCATTCTAACTGGTGTTAGATGGTATCTCATTGTGGTCTTAATTTGCATCTCTCTAATAGCTAGTGAAGCTGAACATTTTTTCATGTGTTTCTTGGCCATTTGTATTTCCTCTTCAGAGAACTGTCTTTTCATATCTTTTGCCCATTTTATAATTGGGCCGACTGTACTATTGTCATTGAGTTGTAGGATTTCTTTATACATGCAAGATATCAGTGTTTTGTCAGATACATGGTTTCCAAAAATTTTTTCCCATTGAGTTGGCTGCCTCTTTACCTTTTTGAGAAATTCCTTTGAGGTGCAGAAACTTCTAAGCTTGAGGAGTTCCCATTTATCTATTTTCTCTTTTGTTGCTTGTGCTTTGGGTGTAAAGTCTAGGAAGTGGCCGCCTAATACAAGGTCTTGAAGATGTTTTCCTACATTATCTTCTAGGAGTTTTATGGTACTTTCTTTTATATTGAGATCTTTGGTCCATTTTGAGTTAATTTTTGTGTAGGGAGTGAGGTAGGGGTCCTCTTTCATTCTTTTGGATATGGATATCCAACTCTCCCAGCCCCATTTGTTGAAAAGACCATTATGACTCAGTTCAGTGACTTTGGGGGCCTTATCAAAGATCAGTCGGCCATAGATCTGAGGGTCTATTTCTGAATTCTCTGTTCGATTCCATTGATCTATACGTCTATCTTTGTGCCAGTACCATGCTGTTTTGGCAACTGTGGCTTTATAATAAGCTTCAAAGTCAGGGAGTGTAAGTCCTCCCACTTCGTTTTTCTTTTTTAGAGTGTCTTTAGCAATTCGAGGCATCTTCCCTTTCCAAATAAATTTGATAACTAGCTTTTCCAAGTCTGCAAAGTAGGTTGTTGGAATTTTGATTGGGATTGCATTGAATCTGTAGATGAGTTTGGGTAGAATTGACATCTTAATGACATTTAGCCTTCCTATCCATGAACATGGAATATTTTTCCATCTTTTCAGGTCCCCTTCTATTTCTTTTAGTAGAGTTATGTAGTTTTCTTTGTATAGGTCTTTTACATCTTTGGTTAAATTTATTCCTAGGTACTTGATTTTTTTAGTTTCTATTGAAAATGGTATCTTTTTCTTGAGTGTCTCTTCAGTTTGTTCATTTCTAGCATATAGAAACATTACTGACTTATGTGCATTAACCTTGTATCCCGCTACTTTGCTAAATTTGTTTATTAGCTCTAGTAGCTGTATCGTCGATTTCTCAGGGTTTTCTAGATATAAGATCATATCATCTGCAAACAATGACAGTTTTACTTCTTCTTTTCCAATTTGGATGCCTTTTATTTCTTTGTCTTGCCGGATTGCCCTGGCTAGCACTTCCAGCACAATGTTGAATAACAGTGGTGACAGCGGGCATCCTTGTCTTGTTCCTGATCTTAGAGGGAAGGCTTTCACTCTCTCACCATTGAGTACTATGCTGGCTGTGGGCTTTTCATATATGCTCTTTATCATGTTGAGGAAGTTTCCTTCAATTCCTACCTTTTGAAGTGTTTTTATCAAAAACGGATGTTGGATTTTGTCAAATGCTTTTTCAGCATCTATTGAGATGATCAATTGATTTTTCCCTTTCGAGTTTTTAATGTGTTGTAATACATTGATTGATTTTCTTATGTTGAACCATCCTTGCATGCCTGGAATGAACCCCACTTGGTCATGGTGTATGATTTTTTTAATGTGTCTTTGGATTCGATTTGCAAGTATTTTGTTGAGGATTTTTGCATCTATATTCATTAGGGAGATTGGCCGGTAGTTTTCCTTTTTTGTAGCATCTTTGCCTGGTTTTGGTATTAGATTGATGTTAGCTTCATAAAATGAGTTAGGTAGTGTTCCATTTTCTTCAATGTTTTGAAAGAGTTTGAGTAAGATTGGTGTCAGTTCTTTCTGGAAAGTTTGGTAGAACTCCCCTGTGAAGCCATCTGGCCCTGGGCATTTATTTGTGGGAAGATTTTTGATGACTGATTGGATCTCTTTGCTTGTGATGGGTTGGTTGAGTTCTTCTATTTCTTCTCTGGTCAGTCTAGGTTGTTCATATGTTTCCAGGAAGTTGTCCATTTCTTCTACATTATCCAGTTTGTTGCCATACAGTAGTTCATAATATCCTCTTATAATTTTTTTAATTTCTTCAGGATCCGCAGTTATGTCACCTTTTTCATTCATTATTTTGTTTATATGGGTCTTCTCTCTTTTTGATTTTGTCAGTCTAGCTAGGGGCTTGTCAATCTTGTTGATCTTCTCAAAGAACCAACTTTTGGTGATATTTATCCTCTCTATTGTTTTTTTGTTCTCTATGTCATTTATTTCTGCTTTAATCCTTGTTATTTCTTTTCTTCTACTTGGTTTAGGATTGGTTTGCTGTTCATTTTCTAGCTTCTTCAGTTGATCCATTAGTTCTTTGATTTTGGCTCTTTCTTCCTTTTTAATATATGCGTTTAGTGCTATAAATTTCCCCCTTAGCACTGCTTTTGCTGCATCCCATAGGTTTTGGTATGTTGTGTTCTCATTTTCATTCATCTCTATATATTTAGCAATTTCTCTTGCTATTTCTTCTTTAACCCACTGATTGTTTAGGAGTGTGTTGTTTAACCTCCAGGTATTTGTGAATTTTCTAAGTCTCTGATGGTTATTGACTTCTAATTGTATTCCATTGTGGTCAGAGAATGTGCTTTGAATAATTTCAATCTTTTTAAATTTATTGAGGGTTGTTTTATGTCCCAGCATATGATCTATTCTGGAGAAAGTTCCATGAGCACTAGAAAAGTATGTGTATCCTGGTGATTTGGGATGTAATGTCCTGTATATGTCTGTTAAATCTAATTCATTTATCAGATTGTTTAGGTTTTCAATTTCCTTATTGGTCTTCTGTCTAGTTGATCTATCTATAGGAGAGAGTGATGTGTTGTAGTCTCCCACAATTATTGTGGAAACATCAATTGCTTCCTTTAGTTTTGCCAGTGTTTCTCTCATGTATTTTGTGGCACCTTGATTGGGTGCATAGACATTTATGAATGTTATTTCTTCTTGTTGAATTGCCCCTTTTATTAGTATGTAGTGGCCTTCTTTGTCTCTCAAAACATCCCTGCATTTGAAGTCTATTTTATCTGAGATTAATATTGCTACACCTGCTTTCTTTTGGCTGTAGCTTGCATGAAATATTTTTTTCCATTCTTTCACTTTCAGTTTCTTTGTGTCCCTGTGTCTAAGATGAGTCTCTTGTATGCAACATATTGATGGTTCATTTTTTTTGATCCATTCTGCGAATCTATATCTTTTCATTGGGGAGTTTAATCCATTTACATTCAACGTTATAACCGTGAAGGCATTTCTTGAATCAGCCATCTTATCCTTAGGTTTATGTTTGTTATATTTTTCCCCTCTGTCTATTAATATCCTTTATTGTACCCATACCGAATCTCTTTAGTACTGAACCTTTCTCCAAGTCTCTCTGTCCTTTCTTTGTTTCTCTGTCTGTAGGGCTCCCTTTAGTATCTCCAGTAGGGCAGGTCTCTTGTTAGCAAATTCTCTCAGCATTTGTTTGTCTGTGAAAAATTTAAGCTCTCCCTCAAATTTGAAGGAGAGCTTTGCTGGATAAAGTATTCTTGGCTGGAAATTTTTCTCACTCAGAATTTTAAATATATCGTGCCACTGCCTTCTCGCCTCCATGGTGGCTGCTGAGTAGTCACTACTTAGTCTTATGCTGTTTCCTTTGTATGTGGTGAATTGCTTTTCTCTTGCTGCTTTCAGAACTTGCTCCTTCTCTTCTGTGTTTGATAGTGTGATCAGTATATGTCTCGGAGTGGGTTTATTTGGATTTATTCTATTTGGAGTTCGCTGAGCATTTATGATTTGTGTATTTATGTTGTTTAGAAGATTTGGGAAGTTTTCCCCAACAATTTCTTTGAATACTCTTCCTAGACCTTTACCCTTTTCTTCCCCTTCTGGGACACCAATGAGTCTTATATTCGGACGTTTCATATTATCTATCATATCCCTGAGGTCCATTTCGATTTTTTCAATTTTTTTCCCCATTCTTTCTTTTATGCTTTCATTTTCCATTCTATCATCTTCCAGGTCACTGATTCATTGTTCAGCTTCTTCTAGTCTTGTACTATGAGTGTCCAGAATCTTTTTAATTTGGTCAACAGTTTCTTTAATTTCCATAAGATCATCCATTTTTTTATTTAGTCTTGCAATGTGTTCTTTATGCTCTTCTAGGATCTTCTTGATTTCTTTTGTATCCCATACTATGGTCTCATTGTTCATCTTTAGTTCTTTGAGTAGCTGCTCTAGGTGCTGTGTCTCTTCTGATCTTTTGATTTGGGTGCTTGGGCTTGGGTTATCCATATCGTCTGGTTTTTTCATATGCTTTATAATTTTCTGTTGTTTTTGGCCTCGTGGCATTTGCTGAACTTTATAGGGTTCTTTTAGGATTTGTAGACCAATTGAAGTCCTTATCTCTAATTTATCAGATCTACAGCTTCGTGGAGTACACTTTCTCTAACTAACCAGCAGGTGGCATCCACGAGCCACCTGTTCTCCACAAGCCAGTTCTCCCCTGCTTAGCCTTTTTGGTGAGTGGGGGAGTGAGTCTTGTGGGGTCCAATTGGTGTACCAAGCTTGCGTGTGTAGTTGGTGTTGCCTGCCCTGTATATGGGGCGTGTTTCTGGGCAGTCAGGGAGGGGGGGGTGGCTCTAACAATCAAACCTCCCTGGTGATCCTAGAGTTTTAAAGCTGCTGCAATAGTCTAATCCTTCAGTTCAGTCCTGCCACAGTTTGTCTCTGCCACTGACCCACAAGTCCTTGGTATTGGTGTATGGCTCCTGAGACTTGCAAGTGGGCCCCTCTTCCAGGCTGTGCACCCCGGGTCCTCTGTTGAGGGATGACTGTGCTATGTCACAGGTGAGTGCCGTCCCCCCAGGGCAGTTCTGGGCTGCTGGGCTGTGTAGGGAGGCTCCCAGTCTGCTGAAATGATGGCTGAATGGGGCTTTGTTAATTCACACTGCTCCACCTTCCCAACTCTGGGACAATCAGCTGAGGTTGCAGGGAAGGCTAATGTCCACGCCCAGTTTTGTGGTGTGTGCCTGTTATTTGAAGCACTTCCGTCACACTGGGTTGTCTGGGGCAGCTCTGGGCTATGGGGCTGGCGATGGGCAGGAGTGTTTCCTGTCCACCAGGATGATGGCTGTGAGCGGACACCCCCCTTTTCTTGGGAAGTTGTGGTGTTTAGTGAATTTTCTCAGCCACTGGATTATTGCCTTTTGTCTCAGAGCTCTCTTAGTTCTGCTCTTGACTTGACCTGCCCAAATTGCAAGTCTTTGTAGCTCTCTGTATTGGGCTTCTTAGAGTAATTGTTTTAGAAAAAGAAAAAAGGATTAAAAAAAAAAAAGGGCCCTCCTCAGAGATCTAATGGGTTATTGAAATGCTAAGAGACAAAGCAACCAGGGCCATTAAGGAAAGGTCCACAGGGCAGAGAGATCAGCTTTTCTTCGGGATTTGCATATGCGCCTCAGGGCCTGAGCTCTTCCCTTCCCCTTTCTATGTTCACCAGAACTCCAAAAATCCTCCGCTTTTATTTTGGAGTTTTTCGTGTTGTTTTTTTTCTATGCCTGTCTCCTCTTTGCTGGGCTGGCTGCTCTCAGATTCTCTGGTGTCTGGTCTCAGTCTATCTATGGTTGGAGTTTGGATCAGTAGAATGAGTTTCCGATAAGGGCTGCCACTGCAGTTCTTCCTTCTCCTTCCCGGAGCTGACAGCCCCTCCTCCCACGGGACTGAGCCTGGCAGGGAGGGGCGCGGGTCCCCTGGCCGCAAAAACTTACAGATTTCGCTGATCTCAGCAGTTCCACGTTTTCATGAGTGTTGTATGAAGTATGCCCAAAGTCAGATTGCTCTGTGGTGTCCAGTCCACGCAGTTCCTGGCTTTCTACCTACTTTCCTGGAGGAGTAACTAAAACATACAGCGCACCAGTCCGCCATCTTGCCCCTCGTTCGGTCAATTGATTTTTGACAAGACTGCAAAGTCCACTCAACTGGAACAAACCAGTCTCCTCAACAAACGGTGCTGGGAGAACTGGATATCCATGTACAAGAGAAAGAAAGAAGACCCCTATCTCATACCTTATAAAAACTCAGAATGGATCAAAGACCTAAATATAAGAACCAGGATCATAAATCGCCTAGAAGAAAATGTAGGGAAGCATCAATATCTTGTGGTAGGTGGCGGTTTCTTAGACCTTACACCCAAAGCACAAGCAACAAAAGAAAAAACTAGATAAATGGGATCTCCTCAAAACTGAAGACTTTTGTGATTCAAAGGACTTTTACAAAAGGTGAAAAGGCAGCCTATTCAATGAGGGAAATTATTTGGAAACCACATATTCTCTAAGGGTTTAATATCCAGAATATATATTGAAATCCTACAACTCTACAATAAAAAGAGAAACAACTCAATTAAAACATGAGCAAAAGACTTGAATAGCAATTTTTCCAAAGAGGAAATACAAATGGCCAAAAAGCACAGGAAAAGACGCTCTATATCACTAGCTATTAGGGAAATGCTAATCAAAACCACGAGATGTCATTTCACACATACTAGAACAGCCATCATTAAAAAAAAAACAGAAAACTACAAGTGTTGGAGGATATGGAGAAATAGGAACACATTCACTGTCAGTGAGAATATAAAGTGGCACATCCACCATGGAAGACAGTTTGGTGGTTCCTAAGGAAACTAAATACAGAATTGCCATATGATCCCACAATCCCACTACTAGGTATACACCCAGAAGAACTGAAAGCAGGGATGCAAACAGACATTTATACACTGATGTTCACAGCAGCATTATTCACAATTGCCAAAAGACAGAAAAAACCCAAGCATCCATCAATTGATGAATGGATAAACAAAATGTGGTATATTCTTACAAAGGAATATTATTCAGCTGTAAGAAAAAAATGAGGTCCTGATGCATGTGACAATATGGATGAAACTTGAGAACATTATGTTGAGTGAAAAAAGCCAGTCACAAAAGGACAAATATTGTATGACCTCATAATATGAACTGAATATAATGAGCCAACTCATGGAGTTAATATCTAGAATACAGGTTACCAGAAGACAGAATGTGGGTAGAGAATGGGGAGCTGATACTTAATTTGTAAAGAATTTTTAATAAGGTTTATTGCGAATGTTTGAAAATGGATAGAGGTGATGGTAGCACATTATTGTGAGTATAATTAACAGCACTGAATCATGTGAGTGATTGTGGTTGAAAGGGGAAGTTTAGGGTAGTGTATGGAAGGAAAGCTAGAGGATGAAACACAGGACTGTATAACATAGTGAATCCTGTCACAGAAGATGAAGGTGGTTAATGGTGCAAATGTAAGAATGTTCTTCCATGAAATAGAAAAAATGTATGTCACTACTACAAGGTGTGAAAAATAGGGTGGTATATGGGAAAACACACACCTAATGCAAACTATGAGCTATAGTTAACAGCAATATTATAATATTCTTCCATCAATTGTAACAAAGATACCAAACCAATACTAAGTGTCAATAATAGGGTGGTATTATGGGTATGGGGTTTTTCTTTTTGGAGCAATGAAAATATTCTAAAATTGACTGTGTGATTATACTGAAACCCACTGATTGTACACATTGGATGGATTATATGGTGTGTGAATAAAACTGCTTTTAAAAAAAAGGCAGTTTCTCTCTAAGCCAACTCTGCAGGTAAACTTGCTGCCCTCCCCTCTATGTGGGACATGACTCCCAGGGGTGTAAATCTCCCTGGCAACGTTGGACATGACTCGTGGGGATGAGCTTGGCCCTTTCATCGTAGGATTGAGAAAGCCTTCTTGGGCCAAAGTGGAGAAGAGAAATGAAACAAAATAAAGTTTCAGTGGCTGAGAGATCTCAAATAGAGTAGAGAGGTCATTCTGGAGGTTATTCTTATGCATTACATAGCTATCTGTTTTTAGTTTTTAGTGTTTTGGAAAACTAGAAAGAAATACCTGAAACTGTTGAACTGCAACCCAGTAGCCTTGATTCTTGAAGACGATTGTATAACTATATAGCTTACACTGTGTGACCATGTGATTGTGAAAACTTTGTGGCTCCCACTCTATACAGTGTATGGACAGATGAATAGAAAAATGAAGACAAAAAGTAAATGAATAATAGGAGGGATGTGTGGTATGGGATGTTTTGGTTGTTCTTTTTTATGTCAACTTTTATTCTTATTCTTTTGTGTGTGTGGTAATGAAAATCTTCAAAAATTGATTGTGGTGATGAATGCACAACTATATAATGGTACTGTGAACAACTGATTGTACACCATGGATGACTGTATGGTATGTGAATTTATCTCAATAAAATAGAATTTAAAAAAAGGCAGCCTACATAATGGGAGAAAATGGGAAACCACATATCCTATAAGGATTTAATATCCAGTATATACAAAGAAATCCAACAATCAAAAATAAAAAGACAAACAACCCAGTTAAAAAATGGGCAAAAGACTTGAATAGCCTTTTTTCCAAAGAGGAATTACAAATGGTCAAAAAGCATAGGAAAAGATGTTCAACATCACTAGCTATTAAGGAAATGCAAATCAAAACCACAGTAAGATATCATTTCACACATACTAGAAAAAACAGAAAGCTACAAGTGTTGGAGAGGACATGGAGAAAGAGGAACACTCATTCACTGATGATGGGAATGTAAAACGGTGCAGCTGATGTGGAAGACAGTTTGGTAGTTCCTCAGGAAGCTAAGTATAGAATTGCCTTATGATCTGGCAGTCCCGCTTCTAGGTATATACCCAAAAGAAGTAAAAGCAGGGACACAAACAGACATTTGCACGCTGATGTTCATAGCAGCATTCTTCACAATGGACAAAAGATGGAAGCAACCCAAGTGTTTATCAACTTATGAATGGATAAGCAAAATATGGTATATACATATGAAGGAATATTATTCAGCAGTAAGAAGGAATGAAGTCCTGATGTATGCAACAACATGGATGAAACTTGAGGACAGTATGTTGAGTGAAATAAGCCAGACACAAAAGGATAAATATTATTTGATCTCACTAATATGAACTAAGTATAATAAGTAAACACAAAGTTAGAATCTAGAATATAGGTTACCAGGAGATAGAATGGGGGTAGAGAATGTGGAGCTGATGCTTAATTTGTGCAGAATTTCTACTCAGGTTGATTGTAAATGTTTGGAAATGGATAGAGGTGATGGTAGCCCATTACTGTGGGTATAATTAACAGCGCTGAATTATGCGTGTGAATGTGGATGAAGGGGGTAGTTTTAGGTCATGTATATAACTAGAAGGAAAGCTAGAGGATAAAACATGGAACTGGATAATATAGTGAACCCTGTTATGGATGATGACTATGCTTAATAGTACAAATGTAAGAATGTTCTTTCATGAACAAATGAACATCACTATTATGAGGTGCTACTAACAGGTTGGTATATGGGAAAAATACACCTAATGCAAACTATGGATTGTAGTTAACAGTAATACTTTAGTATTCTTTAAATATAAATAAATTTATAGAGACATACTTAGCTTAGTGTTTACGTAGGGCTAGGGAAGGATAGAGGGATTGAGAGGTGACTACTAAGGGGTATGGGATTTTTCTTTTTGGAGTAATGAAAATGTTCTAAAATTGATTGTGGCGATGAATGCACAACTCTGATTACACTAAAACCCACTGATTGTATACCTTGAACGGACTGTATAGTATGTGAATATATCTCAATAAAACTGCTTTTAAAATATCAATCAAACTGAAGCCAAACCAAAACAGTATTCACCATTGCCTGATTCCTAATGGACTTTAAGGTTACCAAGGTATGATAATTTTTTTAACTCAGGTACAATTCTCATTTAAAATTAGCTTAAAAAATTAATGTTTGTTTATTGCAAATGCACTCAGAACAGTACATTCTTTCCTAGAAATTAAAGACTAAGTAGGAAGTACATTCAACCCACACTAGGGATTTCCATACTTAAGCATTAATACAAAATGTTTTTTTATGCATAGAGGAAAGGTCTGGACAGACATATGCCAAATAAGTGTTTACTTAAGAGAAAGAGGGTGGGAAGGGAGGATAAGGGGTTTGGAGAACTTTTGTTTTGCATTACATACTTCTATGTTGTTTCAATTTTCAGAGAATACATTTTAATTACACTTCAGTGAGTCAAAATCAAACAAGTACCTGAAATCCAGATGGCAAGAAATAACTTTACCCCCATTACCCTTTTATCCTCCTTTTTGAACTTGAATATCTCAAAATAATCTGAGAACAATCTAAGGGATCATTTATAAAATTATGGTTAAAAGAATATATGAGCCAAAAACAAGTATTTCTGAATTCATAACAGCAGAAATGGTAAGGACTATGAAAAATGCAAATACTCAAAAGTTACAACATTCCTGATTTTAGGCTACCGAAATGCAACTGAACAACAGCAAGTGATACTTCTAAGTACAAAAAAGGAAAAACACAAAAACTATAAGCTAAGAGATCTTGAAACTTAGAAGGATTTAAATAAACCAGGGAACAAAACTATTTGCTTCAAACTCTGCACAATAGCAGTATTCAGAGAACTATGATGCATTAGTGATGCAACATGATAGCTGAAAGTTCACGGGACTAGGAATTAGAGCATCTCGTGGTATGAGTCCCCACTCTGCCAATATATGACCCTGGGCAGGTTATTTAATCTCTCTGAGACTAGGTTTCCTCATCAATGAAGTGGAGATAATAATGTTTGCCCTATCTGCTTCACAAAGGGTTTCTGTGATGCTTAAATGAGATAATACAAGATGAACCTGCTTTGCAGGATGGCACACACACTACACACAGAAAGATCCTGGACCACATGATCTCTTAAGGCTTTTTCAATTCTGATTCCATAATTCTACTTTTATTACTGGGCAAATCTGGGGCCACATATGTAAACAACCAAAAGAGCCACATAAGGAAGGCATACCCTTAAGTAATAGCTTAATACTATTACTAACTGACACTTACAGAGCTTATTAATATTACATAGCATTATTACTATGTGTTAGGTATTATTCTGAGTGTTTTGCATGCATTAACTCATTTAACTCTCTCAGCAACAGAAACTGGTGATCACAATTGACATATTACAAGTGAAAAAGCTATACTACGGCTTATGAAAAATTTGACTAGTGATAGTATCATCTTATATTTATAAATCATAGTGCTTCAAGGTGTTTTTTCACAAACATTATCTTATTTGATTCTTATAAGCAAACCTGTGAGGTAGCTAGGGCAGGTATTCTTTTCTCCACTTTGGAGGAAACTAAAGCTAAGAAAAGGTTAATACCTTGCACAAAGAGCACAAGGATAATGACAGTCAAAACTAGCTCCAAAACCTCTGTCTTCTCACTCCTAATCCAGGATTTGTCCATCATCATACTACCTCTGCAATTAAAATTAACAGATGAAAACTACATATACTGATAAACTGATCCAACATAATTTCTTACAAGGTACTCTCACCAATACAAAAGCTCAGGTTATTTTGTACCCTGAAGTGAATTTTTTAATATGAAATGCTGGTGCTATAATGAAAAGTAACTTCTTGAATTGGTTGTGTCAAAAATACAGTAGGGCAAAATATCTTGGTAACAAAAAATCTAAATCAGTAATTGCCCTTGACCAACTGCTGGGCTACAACCTGCTGCTCATTTCTGGGCTAAGGTGTGTCTTGTGGCCCAGGAGATGAGACAAATGTAAACAGCAAAAAAAGACATGTCAAAAGGCTACTAACAAAGCCTTAAAATTGGGTAGAGTGCAATACTAGCAGTCAATAAGAGGGAGGGGTAAGGGGTATGGGATATTTGGGGTCTTCTTTTTTCTTTTCATTTCTTTTTCTGGAGTACTGCAAATGTTCTAAAAATGATCATAGTGATGAATACACAAATATGTGATGATACTGTGAACCACTGATTGTATACTTTGGATGGACGTGATGCTGTGTGAATATATCTCAAAAAAATATATTAAAAAAAGATGCTACAGAAATGACCCTTAGGTAGTCATGTGTGCAAGAAGACAGAAGGTGAGGACAAGGGTATTACCTATAGTGTGTGGAAAATCCTGTGTACTTCTTCAAAGAGTGTGCCAACACTGACAACAGCACCAAATGCAAAAAGGAGAATGGGATAATTAAAACAATACTTCACTCTTACTTAGTGCTTGAGGAAGGCCTCAGCATCAAGTTTAAACTTAGAGCAAATAATTAGGCAGTAAAACACTAATTACTGTTTCAATAAAGCAAATGTCTCCTTTTTAAATAAAAGGTTACTAACAGGAAAGAGATTGAGTGAAGGATATACAGAATATCTGCATTTCTTGAGGCCTTTCCTACACATGGGTAACAGAACTAAGCAAGAATTATCACAATACAATGACATGTCACAAGAAATCATCTTTAGGATCCATGCTATAGGATTCCATTATAGGTAAAAACTCTATTATACCTAGGTATTCCTAACTGTAAACACTAATCAGAAGAGTCCAAAGTAAGTCCAACTTATACCAATATCACTGTACTCACAGTTTGTGAGAATACATGCTTTGATTATAAAACAGAGTCCATAAATTAATCAAGAAATTATAATTAGAAGGGAACCAAAAGTCTATCTAAGGACCTGCTTCAGAAAGTAAAATTGATATGCACCCTACCTCAATTTATGCTAATCAAATCTGGTTATTCACATTAATACATACCTGGTAGAGTTCTTCTAAATTGTACTTAATTGAAGTACTATTCTGGATAGCTTCCACTGCTTCTTTCAGTTTCTGCCATGTTTCATCTGTGTAGTTTTCTGGTAATTTAGGCTTATCTAGATGATACATAAAAGACTGATATGAGAATAATATTTAGGATATAGTAACTGAAGGATCCACACTATATAATAGCATAACTATTTTTTCAGTGAAAATCATAATCTTTATAACTTTATTATATCTAAATATTAAAGTAACCACTGTATTTAATCTTAGTATAAAGAATAAAACATGAAATTCCACGATACTACTTAAGTCATTTTAACTCACCTATTAAAATTGAAGATGAACTTTTTTCTCCTATAGATTGTATTGCTTCAAAAAACAAAGATTCAAGAATGACAGATAAAACCTAAGCCAACATGAATTTTGTATCTGAGATTTAGAAAGCTGAGTGCCTACTATGTGCAAGGTACTTTATAAACATCTTAATCTTCCCAATATCACCCTGAGGAAGGTATTATTATCCCTATTACAATTGAGGAAACTGAGGCTCAGACTCATTTAGTAAGGCTTGCTCAAGGTCACCAAAGCTAGTCATTGGCAAAGCTGGGATTCTAATCCAGATCTGTTTGACCCCCAAATTTATGCACATCTACATAAATGGAAAGAAATATCTTTAATGAGTAGAGTGAAATTTTTAAAAATTAAAACATCCAAATAACCCCAAAATCCGTTTTCAGAAATGGAAAGAAATATCTTAATCTAAACTTTAATTTTAACTTCCTTGACAAGCAATAAGTGAATTTCTTTTAAAAATTAAAACATCCAAATACCTTAATGTGTTTTTATTTTAAGGAGGAGGGGGAAAAAAACACAAAATCTCTGAAATCAATTTGCAAATGCAATTAGGATCATTGCTCATTTCTTTAAAAGTCCTTGGCTAGTAAATTGACATTTTTTTAAGCAAAATAGTAAATGCATCAGCCAATTACAATTCATATTCACTACTGAAAGCTCTACTATTAAATAAGATCACACTCTTGCAAGCCTGGGGATGGGAGGGAAGTAACACAAAAAAGAAAAGGTTAAAAACAGACAACACTATAACTCTCTACTGAGACAAAATAGAGCATATTCCTAATTTCCACACTAATTTGAAAACACAAACATGGAAAACCTAATTTTCTCAATATTCAACACTAATATTTAGCCATAAGACACTTATCTGGTAAATATTACTTAAGTTCATTCATTTGCTTCCCCGTTTATTAATAAACATTTTATCATCTATTATCTGCCAGTTAAGGGTGTTGAAAAAAGTCAGAAAAACAGAACACTTTCAAGAAATAAAACTTCAACTCATTTACATTTTAAAAAATTTCTGATTTCATATTTTCAATATTCCCACAATACTCTCAATCATACATCTTAAACACAACATAAACAAAATTTCCTAAAAGCTGCAGGTCAGTACTTTAAAACCCATTTTAGTGCTGAAAAAATAGGTACAGTAACTGTTCCTCTCTTTAGACTAGTGGTACATAGAGTTACTACTTCTGTAGTATTTCCAAATCCTATCTTTGGAAAGAAATGTAGAGACCATAAATATTTTTTGTCTAAATACTGCTTCCACAATGAGTTTCAAAAATATAGTATTCAACAGTATAAATCTGGTTGTAAGTTTTATCTGAGCATGAAAGGATTACTACTGCTACCTGCATTTCTAGGGGCTGGAGAATGTGGCCTACTAAAGCATAGGAATAAAAATTCAAGCAGTGCCAAGGCTCACTATGCACCTGAAACAAATAACCCTCTTTAAAATACAAGTTTCTCACCTGTAAAATCCGGATCAATCATACCGACTCTGGATGTTATAAGGAATAATAGATTAAATACAAAGAATTGAGAAGGACCTCGAACTACGGCACAGAAACACCCAGTGTATGCTTCAGCACAGGGATACCAACCACCCCCGGAAAATGAACCCTCCACCAAAAAAAGGCCCTCCCTCCACCTCATTGATTATGCATAAAACATTAGGCCACGTCTATACTGTTTAATATATTAACATAAATAGAACACGTGACCGCTCAAGTGTCAAATCCTTAGTAGGTCATTACGGATTTCGGCCTTGGTTACCTTTAAAGTTCTTGATCACTAACTTCTTAGCAGAGCCAGGCTTGCTGTTAGCAAAGCTAGAGACGGTGGTAGAAGATTTGGCCAGGCCGTTTGCATGATGCACCGAAGCCACAGAAGAGATTAATATACTCTTATTTTTAAGTTGCTGCTGCTGCTGAGATGTTGCAGCAGTTGGTGAAGATGAAGAGGAGGAGGAGGAGGATTCCTCAGCCATCTTCGCATCAAACCCTACAAACTCCAGGGTGTCTTCAAAACGCAGCTTCTTCTGTACCGGTACGTGGCTGGAAGCAGCCACTGAAACCCCCAGGCAGAAGGATGGGGTTGAAGGGGATGCCGAATCCCTGGGTTGTAAAGGAGGAGTGGAAGAGGAGGAAGAGGTGGAATCAAAGTCTTCTCTCTCGTTACTACTGTTACTGCTGCTGCTGCTGTTTAACTTTCTCTTCTTGGCAGAGGTGGGCGGAGTGGTGCTAGTATTACCATCAGTAACAGATCTGACCTCCTGAGCAGCAGCAGCAGCTGAGGGATTGGGGGAAGAAAAACCTGTTGGAAACATGAAAATAGCGGGGTCAACAGGCAGAGGAGCATCAAAAACCTACGTTTATATGCCTACGTGCGTATAGGAGAGAAGGTGGCAATGATGGGGAAGGGAAGAAAGAAGAGAGGAGAAACCCAGAGGACAAGAAGGAAAGTGAAGGGGGGGCTACACCGGGGGAATGGGAGGGTTTGGAAGGCGGATAGGCTAACACCAGAAGTGAGCAGAATGAGGGGGGAGAGCGAATGAGGAGGGAGACAGGTAAACGGCCGTGCCGTCCCCCTCCCCTGCTTTCCAATCTCTCTCCCCCCCTTTCTGCAGGAGAGACTCTGAGAGTCTTATGAGGCTGCAGCTCCTCCTCCTTTTCTCCCTCTCTCAGGGAGGGGAAAGGCTGTGGTGGGGGGGAGGGGGAGAGAACCAGGGCTTGTTATTGTCAATAGCACAAGAGGCTAAAGATGGCGACACTTCCGGTCACGCGGCGCTGAGGGAGGGGCGGTGTCTCTCACCGCGAGTGGGGGTTGGAGAAAAGGACTGCAACCACCGGGGGGCCGGGGGAGCTGACGAGTCACCGGTGAGGCGGCGGGAAAGGGGCGGCTAGAGCGCCCCAGACGCTCTTGCTCTTTCGCTTGCTCTCCCTCTCCCCTTCCCTGGCAGCACCCTCCTCCCCTGGCCCACCAGTAACTCCCACCCCCTCCTTAACGGTCCCGCGGAAGCTTCTCACTGCAGCGCCCTTACCGGAAGTGACTGGGCAGACACTTTTCATAGCGCCCAGATCCCGAAGCCCCCAGGTCCGCAGGACTTGAAGGGGGAGGGGGTAAGGAGAAAAGGGGAGGAGAGAAATGGAAAGGGAGAAGGAGGGGGCGGGCCTTCAAGACATCTTCTGCGCTCCTAATTGGAGCTTTCCGAACGCGGGGCGGGGCTGGGCGGAGGAGGTGGTGGGAGAAGAAGGGAAGGAGGGAAGATGATGACGGCGAGGGGCGGGGTGAGCTAGCTGGGAAAAAAGAGGAGGGAGGGAGTAAAAAGTAAGGGAATGGGAGAATGGAAACTTTGAAAGAGATAAAGAAATAAGGAGGGGTTGTAAGGCAAAGGGAGTAACTCGAAATAGAGGAAAACGTAATAATGCCATTATGCGTGCTGCTAGAGAGAAATGTCACGAAGTTAAGATAGGAAAGGAAAATAGAAGGAGCTTAGATAGGAATAAAAGGAGTTTTATTCAGTGGACCTAAAAAATGTTTCTCTTTTATGTTCAAGGACACCACTGACCCACTACCGAATAGAGCCTGAACTTTGATACATTTCCCAGTAATGTAGCTGCAAATCCTTTTACATTCCTAAAAGAATCATTTTTCTAAGATGGCTGGCCAGAGTTAAGGGTGCATTCCAAGGCCAAGAAACAGGAAGGTAACTAACCCCCTCCCACACACACACACACACACACGCTCAAGTACAAGTCAAGTACAAGTCTCAAGACCACTTCCTACCCCCCCATCAGTCATTAACCAAGTAATTTATAGACTAAACAAAGCTTCCTTCTTTCATCAAATCTCAGCGTGTACATTTTGTCTCAAAGAAGACATTTTAGTAGATCGATATTGGCAAGTCAATGTTTTCAACCAATGTGTTACATGAACTGAAGTTTTAATTTGATTACTCATTTTTGAAAAACAACCTCTAAATTTGATTAAAGTAGCAACAACAATCCTCGTAAATTCCCTGTTGGGAAGTTATTACTTGACTGGATGGCATTCTCAGGGGAGAGAACACAATGTCAAATAAAATTAAACTTGCCAACTGTTGATCATTCAAACTGCAGAAACAACCAGCATGTATTAAAAGACAATATACCAGACAATATCCAGGCCCCTGCCCTTGAGAAACCAGTGGGGAAAGACAGATTCAAAACAAATTTCTGTAACAGTACTATTACAAATGAACAAAGTGCTGTGGGAACAGAAAGATTGAAACAAGAAATTTGGAGTAGTCAGGAAGAGTTTTCACAGAGGTGACATTTATGCTGGGTCTCAAAGTGGGAGTTGCCAAAAAGACAAGAGGGGAGAGGTTTGCAAGGAACTCGGGGCAATAGAAACAACATGGGCAAAGCAGGGAGTTGTGCAAAGGCCTGGTCTGTGTATGGAAACACAGGGAAGTGCAGTGAGGCTGGAAAGAACGGTAGTTGGTAGGGAATGAAGGAAGATGAAGCTCAGAAGTGCCTGGTTACACCAAGCCAAGAATTTTGGGGTCTACCCTGTAGGCTATGGTAGACAGTGAGTGGGAAGACAAGAGAGCAAGCTGAGCTTTGAAAAGCAGAGGAGTGACAGGATTGTGGGTGAAGTAAGAGCAGCTGGAATGGTATAGTTTGAGATAGGCAAATCAGAACCCTGAGAATAAGTCAACTTCCTAACTTTGTTTAAACAAGTTCCCCCTTTTTTTTGTCTTGAAAAGTCCCTGTTTAAATGTTCTTCCTCCTGGAAAGGTACTGTGGGCAATTATCAGCTAATGTCTTTGTGCAGTTTAATGCTAGCCTGCTGAGAGCAAGGGTCTAATGGAACATAGGTCCCAAGGCTGCACAGAAGGCAGACCGAGGCTTGAAAGAGAAGATGGGAGCACTTCTATTTTGAATGCACTGTATAGTCCTTTTTGCCCAGGGAAGATGTCCTAAAACATTAAGCCCTTCCTTACTGTGTCTCACATTTCACACAATGCTGAACAACTGTGTAAATGCAGAGCAAATACTTATGGAATTGAATATTTCATTTAATGAGAATAAAATAATGCTGTGTTTTTATAAGGGAGGATTAACTGGCAAATTTTCAGGATTTAATTAGCAAGGTTATTCTAATTCATGTAGTTATATTCCTTAGAAGGATGTATGGAAGTGCTAACTATTGTTAAAATTACAAATATTAGTGCAATTGAAAGGGAATGGGCATAAAAATAAAAGAAAGCCTCTTTTGCCATACAAATATAAACGTTTATACCAACCTAAAGGAGAGTTGAATCCTGTTAATACTCAACTGCAATCTAGTAATAATAGCTCCCAATCTGACAAGGTTATCTAAGCCCTTCAGTCTTCCGAGTTACATCTTGGCTCTGAATGCACAGATCCTTGGTTCTTGAGCTCTAGCTCACTTTGAATGACTCAGTGGTCTAATGTATTAAGTTTTCCATGAAACATCCTTAAGTGAGTTCTAAGGAAAAATATATTTTTTCTTAAATAATAATTATGTTTCTTTTGATTTTGTGCTAGGTCAATCCTTACATATTTAATACATCTTAATATGTATACATAATTTTAATAATGCTTTTTTATTCAACATTTACTGTATGATGTGTGAGGACAAGAACTTTATTTCTTCTGAAACCTTCAAACTAATTTAAAATAAAGAAAAACCTCTCATGTGGCTTTGTAAAACATCTTTTACCTCAAAAATCAACTAATTGGGAATAGCTAAAACATAAACATACATTCTATACACCTGGATCATACATTGCCAACCAATGTTAAACACATTCTCAACATTAAAATACATTTTTCAAGGTTGAACCCACTGCAACCACAATAATCAAGGCGTGTAATATAGGTTACCATACAATTATAGTCATCAACAGACTAAACTAGATTGAGCACTTAACACATATTCCATATATAGAATCTTTCATCTTGTGAGTTCAACTTATACCTTAGAAACATTAATTAAACTTTACAATGCTGCCAAACGAGGTATAGTTATCATTGGCCTTGTTTTAACCAAGTAAATAAATAAATCTATAGCTATTTATAAAGGTAAATACATGCATAAAGGAAGAAATTGAAACAGAGACATAGGACTAATTTTTCTAATGTCCATTCTCCTGTTTCTGTAGGAATCTCCCTAAAAAAAGCAGAGTGTGACCTGTTTCCATTTTTTGGTCGCAGGGATTCCCCAGGGTGCCTAGTTTTAGGTCCTCTCCAGACATCTCATAGCAGGGACTTGCCAGTGGATAGACAATCCTGGAAGCCTTGTTATCCATTGACTGGAATTTTCCTTAAAAAGAGGAGATAATGCTTGCTCAGAATACCAAAGATGTCTCTGAAGCAAGCATTGCTTAAGAATGTATCAAGAAAAGAGAATATCTGAGCAAAAGGCAGTCCATTTTCTCTGTCTTCTTTGAAGGACTGTCTTTGAAGCAGGGAAATACAGGAAAGGCAAGCCAAGCAGTGCTGAGATAGTAAAATAAAGCTTATATCATAAAAAGGGCTTTGTTATGCTATCAACAGCAATAGGCTGCTATGGCAACTGAGGAGACCAAAGCTCAAGTAAAGATCCAACTACACAGTATGAATTCATCCTTTTCCCATTCTGGAGGTGATTTATAAAAGCAAGAAACTTAATATTAATAAATGCTGAAGCTAAAGCACTAAGTAAAATGTAAATAGATAACATAGATCTTATATTTGTAACAAAATTATACATCTTCCATGTAAAACTATCTCATAAACTAAAGACTTACTAGCTTAGGTACATCAACCATTTGAGGATTTCTTTCCTTGTAGCTCAGAGATTTAATCTCCTGTCTTACCTGGGACCATCTGCAAAGCACATGTAAGTACTAGAAGTTAGGGGTAAGTCATTTTCCCTGGGGGTTTCAAAGTAGAAGAGAGGACCAGCCACAGATTGTCTCCCTTTTATGCTGCCATAGCACTTGCCTATTAACAAGTTGGCCTATTTTTAACCTTCGGTCCACTTTATCAATGACTCTCAGTCCCCCCCATGCCCATCCCACCTTAATATTTGATCTTCTAACCCTTTTTAGGTTTTAATGTATTGCAATAGCTAGAAGTAAATACCTGAAACTATCAAACTGCAACCCAGTAGCCTTGACTCTTCAAGATGATTTTATAGCAATGGAGCTTACAAGAGTTGAAAGTGATTGTGAAAGACTTATGGATCACACGCCCTTTATTCAGTGTATGGATGGATGAGTAGAAAAATGGGGACAAAAAACTAAATGAAAAATAGGTTGGGAGGGGGGGTGTTTTGGGTGTTTTTCTTTACTTTTATTTTTTATTCTTATTTTCACTTTTTCTGGTACAAGGAAAATGTTAAAAAAAATAGATTGGGGTGATGAATGCACAACTATATGATGGTACTGTGAACAACTGATTGTACACTTTGGATGATTGTATGGTATGTGAATATATTGCAATAAAATTGAATTAAAAATATTTGATCTTCTAATGTCATTAGCTTTTCTTTTCTCAGGAACAGGGCCAGCTTAAGTTTAAATCCTGGGTTCCCAACTCTGATTACACATTAGGATCACTTACGCAATTTTTAAAACGACACCTTTGCCCAGGCTCGAACCTAGTCCAATTAAATCATAATTTCTGTGAGTAGGGCCTCTATTGGTGTTTTTAAGAAGCTCTCATCCAAAGTTAACAGACCACAGTTGTAGATGAACTAAATAAGCTTTGTGATTTGAATGGAGCTGATAAACCATTCTATTCCCTTGAATGCCTGAAATTCACAATTATTTATTCACTCCTTTAGTTAAAACAATTCCTCCCCTAGGAATCCACTTTTTAAATGCAAATTAGTCAGGGAGGCTTCGTTCCTAACCCTCTAAGGTGAATTCTTCTTGGGGAAAAAAGGACAATACAAAAATCACATATGTAAGGGGGTAAACAGAACTAGGAGAAGGCACTGCCATGGGGATAGGTGAAGGGAAGGTTAAGGTTACCAAATAGGGAGAAAAGATTTCTGAATATAATTGGCTGACCTCACAATATTGCCTAGAACCAATCCTGCTTTGTGAAGATTGCATATTTAAGATCTAGTCAAGTTTGATAGCTTATCCCAGCTGCTAAAATCATATTAAGAAAATGTAAATATTTTTATAAGCAAAGCAAAGAGCAAATATTTGGGGATGTAGGTTTGGAACTATCCAACTTCTGAATTATCATTCACTATATGGATGTTTCTATTGCCAAGTCATCTATTTTCCCTGATTCTATTCAATGTCCTTTCTTCCCACCAATAGCACTGTTTCTTTTGCCAATTCATTTGGTCATTGAACAAAAATGTATTGAGCAAGTACTCTGGACAAGACACCGTCCTAGATGCCATGAGGGAATACAGAACTAATACAATGTATAAGCTTTCCATTGTGGTTGATTTTATAATTTTCAAAGCACTTTCACACAAATAATCTTATTTCATCCTCATAACCACACTGAGATGGGTCAGGTGCCATCCCTATTTTACAGATGAGAAACAGGCTGAGGACCCAGGGCCTGGGGCCGCCCCCTCCTCCATTACAAGATACACTCAGCTGCCTACATGACCAGGCAACAGCAACCCCCCACCCCGGGGGGGAAGCATTAAAACTTCCCTCCCCTAATCACTGTTAGTAACCAAATCTCGCAAGAAACTCCACTGTCACAAACCTTTATAAGCCACACAATCCGCCACCCCCCACTCCTCCCTCTTTTTCATGCGGTTCACTTTCCACCACCAGCGGCAACCGTGAGAACATCTCCTGTCAGTAAGTCCCAATTAAACCCATGTCCACTTCAATGCTTGGTGTGTTCTTCAGTCTTAGGGCTGAGCTGGGTTGGAACACAATGCTCAGGGAAGGAAGTTAAAATGACTTGCCAAAGTCACAGCACACAGACTTAAATTCAGTTCTTCTCTAGCTCCAAATACAGTACTTCTCACAGTTTACAATTTAGTAAGGAGATGTGCCATAAAATAGTCCCAAGTGGTAGGTAAGTTAGGAAAAGATGTTCTGAGCCCCACTCACCAGGAGAAAAAAAGATGTGGAATAATAAAATAACTCCTTTATTGAGCTGAGTCAAATCACAATGCTTAAGGGAGACCAAGCTTGGATACAATTCAGGCCATCCCATCATCAAGCAGGGTAGGACCCAGTAGAAAGCAATATACATTCAAGGAGACAGAGGCAATTTGGTTCTAGGAAATTAGTCCATTCCCGGGCTGGACCCTCAGTCAGTGGCTGATCTTCACAGGAGGCACAAACCAGCTCCTTCTCCTGGCCAAAGCCAGGCAAACACTGAACAAACCTTGCTGAAGAACCCCTTAAGATCCAGTCACTTACCCTTGTTTGCGGGCAAGGGTACAAAGACAACCTTGCCCACAAACAGTTTTCAACTGGGCTAGTGGGTGAGGCAGACAATGGGTGAGGCAGACAATTACGGGACAGCGCTGACAACGGCTGCTATGGGAACACTGAGGGAAACCTGGCCCGGCCTAGGAAGGTGGGGTTGGGTGGAGGGAAGGTGGGGGTGGGGAGTTAAGAATAGCTTTCAGAGAAAGTAATTCAATCTAAATCCTGAGCATAATGGCAATTAGGCAGACAAGGGGAGTGGGAGGAAGCTGGGGGCACAAAGAAGGAAGACAGCACGTTTAAGTCCTTAAGGTGAGAGATAATAAGGCATAATCAGGCAATTACAAGGAGACTGGTTAGCAATGCTTGGCTACAGTCCTAATCAGAAAGTGGAAAGCTAAGCAGAGAAGTCAAGGCAGCATCCCAGTCTCATATCTAGCACAGCAATTCCTAGGCCTGCTGTTGTAGCTGTGTCTGCCTTGAGCCAGACTGGTTCAGGAATTGGATCTACAGGGTTGGACTCATCTTTGGATATAAGAACTGAGAACCATAAAGGGAGAGCGGGGATGAAGCATGGGAAATAAGACACAGGCTAACAAGATAATACGAAGCATATACCACCATATGTTTTAGAGCAGAGGTTAGCAAACTACTACCTATGGACCAAATCTGACCTATTGCCTGTTTTTGTAAATAAAGTTTTATTGGGACACAGCCATGCCCATTCATTTATATTTTTTCTAAGGCTGCTTTTTGTCTTAGTTCAGTAGTTGTGACCGAGACCATATGGCCCACAAAGCCTAAAATATTTCCTATCTAATTCATTACAGAAAAAATTTGCTGATACTTGCACCATACTATACCAATTGATAAAACAGATATATGGAGAATATTTAGTGGTGGCACAGGAACGAAAGTGATTTTAAACATGCTAAGGATTTTCTGTTCCTAGTCTCCATTCACCTTTGATGTGGATTTCAAAGGATGGCAAGAAAATATTCTTTGATGGGAGACTGGCTAAATAAATTGCAGTATAGTCACATAATGTAATACTATACCAAATTGAAAAAATGAATGAATTTCAGCTACCTGGATAAATCTCAGAAACAATGTTACATGAAAAAAGCAAATCACAGAAGAATACATACAAATTGATAACATTTTTGTGAAGCTCAAAAAATAAGGAAAACTTCAGGATGTATAATGTGGTAAAACTATTAAAATAGAAAATGGAAATAATAAACAGAAAATCCAGGATAGCCAATTAATTGCTCTGGGAGAGAGAGGGGATAAGGTTAGGGAAGGAGAATTTAGGTAGATTCAAAAACATTGGTAATGTTTTAGTTCTTAAGCTGGATGATGGGTTCATGACTGTTTGTTTTATTGTTAAGTTCCACAAATTACATGTCACACATATTCTTATGTATGTATTAAATATTACATAATAAAAAGTTTTTAAAAATTTAAAGACGGCAAATGGTGACCTGTAGAATACCACATTTGGAGCAGAGAATAACTAGCGGAGATGGCAAAGGAAACTAGCACTGATTTTTGCAACATTTAAGCATGCCTTGTGGATTTCCTGAAATTACTTGGTGGGGAGAGAGGGAAGCACCTTCCAACCTGGTAGAAAATGGACTTTCCATGGCCCACAAGATGGGGGCTTGGAGTTGTAATTTGCATATCAGAGGAAATCTGAACTTAATTTGTAGTGTCAGGATGGTGAGACCTTGAGACATCCTGTGGTGGTTTGAAGCTGTATATACCCCAGAAAAACATGTTCTTAAATTTAATCCATTCCTGTGGTTGTAAAGCCATTGTTAACTAGGATGTTTGGATGAACTTACTTTGGTTAAGAAGATGTGGCCCACCTCAGTCAAGATGGGTCTTAATCCCATTACTGGAGTCTTTTATAAGCAGAGTGAAATTCAGACACAGAAAGTCACAGGAAGTAAGAAGGTGAAATCAAGGAACCTGGAAGAGAACAGAGAGGCCAGGAAAGGCTGCCATGTGCATTGCCATGTGACAAGCTAAGGACCAAGGATCGCCAGCGGCCAGCCCCAGAATGCCACAATCTTCAAGGAGAAAGCATTGCCTTAGTGATGCCTTGAATTGAACTTTCTTCTAGCTTCAAAACCATAAGCAAATAAATTCCCACTGTTTAAGCCTGACACATTTTATTGTATTCGCTTGAGCAGCCTGTGTCGGAAATAAAGCGGTTCCTGTAAGGGAATAAACGCTCACTCGGTTTTGGAGGAGAAAAGAATTTATTTACAATCTTGCAAGATAGGGCGTCCAGCCAAACACATGGAAGACTGGCGCGCCAGAGGAAGAGAATGGCGATCTTTAAATCTCCTACTCCTAATTCGCAAGTCCCTCCCGTTTCCCCATTGACTGGGTACTAAAGAGGTTACAGCCTATCCGAGAACACTAACTAATTCATCTTTTGAGATTTTAATTTGTACAGCCAATCCCAGAGAGCCAACTAGCTCATTATTGAGATTTTGAACTGATCAGCCTATCCCCCTCAAATTTTTATTTTTTTTGCTGTGAGTTCCCGCCTCTGATATTACCTCATATCTCTTTACATTCCAGTAACTATGGTTACTTTTCCATATAAGGAGCAGGCAGATTCTCTCTTCTCTTTGTCTGGGGCTTGTTTAAACTGGTTTTGCCTCCATTTCCCTTATTCCATGCTGTCTCTATGTGAAAACTAAACTTATCCCTTTCTTACAGATTCCCTCCTCTTTTTTTTTTTTAAATCCTTTTAGTTTTTACATTTTAGATTCTCAAATTTGTTAAGGGCTTTTTTACATTTCTCATTATAGGGATTTTTCTTATTTTTGATTCTAGTGGTTTTGATGGGTTTTTGAACTAGCCTTTGAGCACACGGGATTATGTAGCACCCAGCTGTTATAAACATTTTGGCTGGAATGATAAGGAAAATTAAAATAGATGTTGCAATTCTTTTTCATTTCTCGAACCAATTTTTCAACCATTCTGTGAGTGGGTTGTTAATGCTAGAATTCTTTTCTAGTTTCTGAAATAAGGCTGTTAAGCCTTGTAGGGCTTTGGTGATAGTTTCATTAGGTGCGGTATTATTGGGGATGAATGTGTGACAATTTCCCCCAACTATAGCACAGACGCCTCCTTTTTCAGCTAGCATCATATCTAGGGCCATTCTGTTTTCCCATGCCATTCGGCTAGTGGCATTTAACTGTTCTGCTATTTCTTTAATGACATTCCTGGTATAGTTGATAAATTTTAGCTGATGATTGACATTTTCATTGATGGTGACTCACCAGAATACGGACGATTCAAATTCTGCAGCTACTTGATTTTTAGCTTTAAACTTATTAGGAACTTTCCGGGGGACCCCTATACTATCTACAAACAATTTTTTTATTGAAGGAACCGGGTACATTTTGTACATTTTTTTTTCCTTTGCCTTGGGTTGGTACTTTCTTATTACTTTCAAATGCCAGGGTAAACGAGATAGCCAATTGAACCAGAGCACAGGTTCCTCCCCACCTTTCAGGTAGTGTTGGCCAGAGGATGCCCTTCCCACAGTACCACCAGAGGTCTGCTCGGGGTATAGTTAGGCTGGAGAAGTTGCCAGTACTATCCTTGCTCACATTCCACACCTGTGTACACAAAGCCATGGTACCAAGATCCTGGAGCCCTTCTTCCCATCTGGAGAGACAGGCAGAGTGGTTTCCGGGACCAAGGTGAGACGCTGGTATGGCTTTGACACTTCCCTTCTGGACTGGAGGGAAAAGGGAGGACAACGTACTACAACTTTCACCAGGAGTAGCATTTTGAAAGAGGAGTGTTATACATTTAAACTCCTTTTCATGCTTTTTCATTTCCAAGGGGAAAGGCATAATCTGAACAGTGGGTTGTTTGGTTGCACAAGCATAACAGTCACTTCTGTTTAGACTCTGGATGGTATATTTGACCCATTTTACCCAGGCATTTGTATTTTCATAACCTGTCTCTATTTCTGTGGTTTGCTTTAAGTCTTTGGCCTTAAGTATTCTAATGACCTTGGGGTCAATTTGAACTGGAGAGTTAAATTCCAGCCAAGTTTCCCTTAATGGTTTTTCTTCCAACCTGGGTAAGACCCATTCCTCATACTGTGTGGTTCACCAAGCAGTGTTTCAAGAATAACAGGGGTTAGGTGTCTCATAAGTTATACTCTCAAATGTTCGCCCCCCCCAACAATCTTGCTTTCTATTTGAACAGTCTGCTTACATAAATGCTTATATTCCTCCCTCAGTTGTTGCTGATGTTTTAGATTTTTACAGCTCATTACTTGACAAACATCAAATTGTACAGTTTGAGACTTTAAGTCTTTGACTACACTTATAACCAGCTTAGCAGAACCTGTTACTCCTTGAATATAGAACATTATGATCAGCATAAGCAATTTCATCATTAAGCTATACATAGATCACAATGCAAACATAGGGTTTAATTCAGCCCTTTCTCCCTTCTAATATGTTCCTTTAACTGTTGCCTATTTAAAGTGATCCTTAGGGGATCTGAGGTAGGAGTCACTTTCCAGGATTCAGGTTGAGTTGCTGGATACTTATCGTCTGGTTCAGGCACTGGTCCCTTCACTCGTGTGTAATGAGTCCAGCCTCTTTCTGCCGTTCGGACTGCCGTCTCAGTTGTCAGCAAGACCTGATAGGGTCCTTCCCAGATCGGTTGAAGTTTGGATTCTTTCCACGACTGGATCAGAACCCAGCTGCCAGGCTGATGTTGATGGGCAGCAAATTCAAGAGGCGGGGTCTGAGCCAACAGTCCACGGTTCCTGAGAGATGATAAAGTAGAAGACAAGGCCAGTATATAATTCTTAAGAAAAAGATCCTTTGTGTCTAGGGAGGGGAGCTCTCCAGTCCTCCTGGGGAAAGGCAAACCAAAAACCAAAGGCCTACACCTTGTAATTGCCTAAGTACTAAATTACACATGGCTTGCACCCCTCTAATGACTCCCCTAGTGTAAAACTGCTAATACCTGCTTTAGGTACAGACACTCCTGAAGTCATGTGCATGAAGAGCAGCAAGAACTTACCAACATTTCAGGCTAGAACAATTAGACTAAAGGACAACAATAATTTACAATAACCTAAGATTAATGAACATAAAAAGGCTTACCACTCTTAAATGCTAACTTAAAATTCAGTTTTTAGTACACCTAGTTTAGTGATGCTTGAATATACGTGATTCACATATATGCATACCCTGAACATACACACAAGTTTTGCTGTTAGATGAGTAAAAACCCACTCTCCAGGGAGAGGAGGACAAGCCTTGGTGTGTAGTATTTGACAATATATGTGGTGTCTTTATTCCTATTAGACTTAATGTTAAGATAGCAACCTGGCATTACCAAATGGAGACCTGGGAAGAGATATGAACCATTCACTGTTCTAAGTTTGTTTAATTCAGCTTTAGTGAACCTTAAACCCTTTTATAGGAACATTTACTTGCACTTTGAGTATGGACCTTTTGCTTTTGCCCAAAATATATCAGAAAAATTATTCTGCTTTTTACAAGAATACACAGTCTCATATATCTGGAATACAGACACATATAACTTATATACACACTCATAACCATACAAAACAGACATACATTCCCATTTACAAGCATGTATAGCCAATACACTACTGTTACACATACATAGAAAACTTTTACACAGTTTTTCTCACTTTTTTTTTCATTTTTCACACTATTGTGAAACTGCACACAATTGCCCAGCTTTAGAGTACACACAAACTAGTATACGCTATAAAGACACAAAGAAATAGCTTCAGTTTACTATAGATGAGTACACAGTAAATTTTTGCCAAGTTTTAAATTACACACTGACAATCTTTCACAGTTTGAAAGACTCCTACGTAATTATATTACATGCTTTTATTACATACAAATACAACTATCCCACATTCCTGTGTAAACATACAACTTAAACTCCCATTAGATTCATGAAGTTTTAACTCTCAGAATGCATCCAAATACAGTCCTAAAAAATGTGCATATAACTTCCTGTATACCCTGATACACACATTAAGGGACTTTAAATGTAGCTTCCGCATGCCTTAGACTTAATTACACAGCACACTAAAATATGTAAATGTATTTATTAATACCTGTTTAGCCCCACATAAGTATATGAATAGAGAATCACACAAACCCCATGCTACAAATTTCCTTCCTCTTTTTTTTTTTTTTTTTTTTTTTTTAAACTGCTCCAATTACTTCTCTATCTCACTTTTGTCTGTTTCCTCCCTGGCTTGTTGACTCTCTGAATATTTCCTCTAATGGCTTATTCAGCCATTCATCGATTTTTGGATCTTCTCTGAATATTAGGCTAAAATTCCTTTATATAGCTAACCTTTTAAAGTCTGAGTTATTAACAGAATGACATTGTATTCTTGGGGCTTGAGGGAGTGGGAGTCCAACCCTTTTTAGAGGCTTTTGTGGCAGCCCTTTTCTTTTCAAAGTCTGGGGTGATGTTGGGGAGATTACCTTTTTGGCCCCACCCTTCTTAAACATCAGGGTGCCACCCAGACTCTGCCTCTTCGGGGTAAAGGCTCTACCTTCTCTGAACAGTGGGGTGGCAGCCAGGCTTTTCCCATTCCCCTGGGAATGTGCTCCACCCTCTGGGTCCTGAGGCGGCAAAACTTTTCCAGAGCATTGAGGCGGAAGGCCCACCCTCAACCCCCAGGGCAAACTCACCCTTTTCATGCATGTGGGCCACTCCACTCTCCCAGCCTGAGACCACTTGACTTCAGACCTCAACTTTCATCGTTCTTTGGGGATATGGGTACAGCCAATTTTATTTTAGGTGGATGCAGTCTCTCTCTTTCTCTCATAGCCGCCCTCTTTCCCATTTCCCTTTCTTCTCCCAAGAAAGGGATATTTACATAAACCAGAGTTTAAGAATCAAGTTAATTGTTATTCAGCTAGCCTTGCTAGGCTTTTTATTAATGATTCTTACCTTCCTTTCTTTAAGAGCCTTTAGAAACGGAAATTTTTGGAAATCTCTCCTTTTTTTTTTTTTTTTTTTTTCTTAACTTTTGGTGGGTTGTAATTACTGGAGCAGTCAGCATTAACTGGCTCTCCAATTGCCTGGGGGCATAGACTGCTTCCACCAAAACCTCAGGCTTTAATGGTTCCCGCCCCAGTGGGGGAGGGGAAACCATAAGGTGGGGGAATGCTTATCCCAGGTTTTAGTTTCTTTTTTCCCTGCAGCCAGCACATGGCACAGTTCAATTCTGCCTTGGAAAAAGGTTTATTTTTATTAACATGACACACGAGGTCAGCACAAAGCCAACTCTTATCTGCCTTATATTTTGGCCAGAATATATTTGGCAGCAAAATGCCTTTTTTTTTTTTTTTTTTTGTCTAAACATAACAATAATATTTGATCATTTTCTTTTACCCTTTCTCTTGGTCCAATTACTTTTAGCCCAATGTTTTAACATGTTTCCCAATGGATTATTTAGAGGAATGTTCCCCGGGGACCCTAAAGGTACCCCCTTCCCTTTATTCCCGGCCGGCTGACTGCCTCTATTCCCCATTCTGAGTCTTGCCTGAGCATCTTTCCCTTAGGATCAGCTCTAGGCTCATCAGAATGTCCCCATTCTGAGTCTTGTTTGGGCATCTTTCCCTCAGGATCAGCCCCAGACTCTCAGAATGCTTTAACCACCAAGGTAATATAATATTTCTTTCCTTACCTTGGTCCGTGCACGGAGTTGCCTGGTTAACCAGAGGCAGGCCTTTTCTTTTCCCCCTTTTCTCATCCACAACCGGCAGATCCAAGCATCTGGTCTCGGGCCCTTTAGCTGCCGGAGATGGGCCCCCAATGGCGGAGTCCGAGACCGCTCAATCAGCGGGGCGCGCCTTCCCTTTGTCCACCTCGGGGGTCCCCCTCCGAAGCTTCGGATCCCGGACGAGCCCCCAAGTTGTCGGAAATAAAGTGGTTCCTGTAAGGGAATAAACGCTCACTCGGTTTTGGAGGAGAAAAGAATTTATTTACAATCTTGCAAGATAGGGCGTCCAGCCAAACACATGGAAGACTGGCGCGCCAGAGGAAGAGAATGGCGATCTTTAAATCTCCTACTCCTAATTCGCAAGTCCCTTCCCTGTTTCCCCATTGACTGGGTACTAAAGAGGTTACAGCCTATCCGAGAACACTAACTAATTCATCTTTTGAGATTTTAATTTGTACAGCCAATCCCAGAGAGCCAACTAGCTCATTATTGAGATTTTGAACTGATCAGCCTATCCCCCTCAAATTTTTATTTTTTTTGCTGTGAGTTCCCGCCTCTGATATTACCTCATATCTCTTTACATTCCAGTAACTATGGTTACTTTTCCATATAAGGAGCAGGCAGATTCTCTCTTCTCTTTGTCTGGGGCTTGTTTAAACTGGTTTTGCCTCCATTTCCCTTATTCCATGCTGTCTCTATGTGAAAACTAAACTTATCCCTTTCTTACAGCCTGGAAAACTAGAACACCTTCCAGTTACTTGGGAAAGGGAACAGCATATGCAAAGATGTGGAGGTACGAGAAAGATCATGGCCCATTCAAGCAAATGCAAGTATTACCATGCTGTGTAACTGATGTGCAGTAGGCCTGTAGGGGGAACTGTAGGAGATGAAGACATAGAGGCAGGCAGGGTTCAGATCATGGAAAACATTGTATGCCATGCTCCAGAGTTTGGATTTTATCCAGTAGGTCATGGGTAATTACTGGAGGGCTTTAAGCAGGGAAAGGAATAATATGAACAGATGTGAATTTAGAAAGACCACTCAAATGTGATTCAAATGTCCAGGCCTCAATGGTCTTTGACTAAAAAATAAGGTGACATCTCCTCTTACTCCTTGCTCCTCTCCACTAAACCCATTCCCCAAAGGCAACCTCAGTTAACAATTTGCTGATTACAGATCTTTTTCTACATCTTTTGCCAACACGCAGAGTTGTTTCTTTATTTTAAAAACATGTATCATAATACTGTATATAATTGTTCTGTAACCTTTATTTATTTTTTGCTTAATATTTTATTATGGACATCTTTCCTTGTCCATATACATAGATCTACTTCACTCTTTTTAGGGCTGTATAGTATACTATATATAGTTGTACATATTCCTGTCATTTTTTAAAAATATTAATTATCACACTTTATTGTTTCTTTTTCCCCTTTCCTTACTTTTGCTGGACTGACTGAATTTCCTTTGTTCCTTTTTCAACCATTAGTGATTGGAAAGTTTAACACAATAGTTCTATTCTATTAATGGTTATCTTTCAGTTTTGTTACAAATAATACACACATATATTTTCGTATTTGAAAAAAAGAGTATAGAAAAATATAGGATTCAAGAGTAAAAATATCCATTCACTGTTAAGTTGGGTGTCTGGTCTTCCTCAGAATTTATGTACATATACAAATAGGAAGTTTTGGTATTTTTATGTGGGTTTTTTGTTGTTGTTATAAAACGATGTTTTTATTTTCAGTCATGAATCCACCAATTTTAAGTTTGTACAGCGTGGTCTTCACCCATTCTCCACCCTGAGAAGTTTGAGAAGTTTGGGAGTGGTGGTGGGTGGTGACTTGTTATCCTAGCTCTTGGGATTCCAATTCACTGTCCTGTTCCTGGCTCTATGCCACACCTTCTTCCCCCAGCCCCCGAGTGCACCTTCAGGAAGGGCATGGGGTAAATGCAGGTGTTCGCAATGGGCATTTGGACTTTTAATTTTCCTGCCTGCTCTATTACAAGAATTTAAAACCTTAAGTAAATTTAACTATAAGTAATCGATAGCTTGGAAATAGTAATGAAACGAAAGGATACAAAAAGATTCAAATTAGCTTTCCTTTGGAGAAAAAAAAATCTCAAGAGCCTAATGGAAGGTACCTGGAAAGAGGATTTACAACAGACTCCTCATCTGTAACCCAGATACAACATTTTTATACTTCTCTATCAGGTTTTCATCAAGTGAAAGGAAGAGGGGAGAGAGGTACCAAGTTTCTTTTAATACTGGAATCCCAGGCCCCTGGAAACCTCTCTTTTTTTTTTTTTTTTAGCTTTGGTATTTTTAAGCATAAATGATATCATACTATACATATATATCTACAATTTTCCTTTTTCACTTTATGTATATTGGAGATCTTTCCAAGACAGTACATGGAGATCTATCTCATTCTTGTTAAGATTTGCATTCTATTTCATAGTAAATACATACCACATGTTATTTAACTATTCTTCTATCTTGGACATTTGGTTGTTTTCCTTTTTTGCTACTACCAGCATGCTGCAATGAACATGCTATAAAAAATCTCTGTGCACGTGTGAAAGTATTACTGAGGATTTATTTGAAGAAGTGGAATTGGGTCAAGGGGAAGGTATATTTAAAATGTTGATAGATTGCCATTATTATCCTTCAGAAATAACTCCCAACTTCAGAATGACTGTTGACTGCCCCACATCCTTAGCAACACTAAATATTATCAAACTTTAAAAGTTTTGCCAAAATAGTATATGAATTCATTCTCATTGTAAAACAACAACAACAATAAAGCAAAAGCAGAAGACCATCCCTTAATCCCAATTCTCTATGGAGGAATTTATTTTTATTTTTATTAATTTTTTATTGTTTAATTCTGCCTTGATCTTCTTAACAATAATTTCTTAATTTCCTCAAGCTTTCTAGACATACTGTTAATGATTATTTAGACTTAACTCTAGGTTTTACTAGTTGATTTACTCACCATTGTCTTCTGGGCTCTCCTCATCATCACTCATATTCTCTGATCCAGATGATTGTGACATCCTTTGTCTTTGGGGCTGTTTAAAAAACAGAGAAGTCACTTTTAAAGCAGTCTTCTCCCATATGGTGTTATGGGTTCATTGACTATGGTTTCTCAGCCAATTTTATCCTACTTGTTTCATATCTTCAAGACAGTCCTCAACATTTTAGTTTACTAATCAACACCCTTCTCTGTTATCACTTGTAGTTAGTTACTGCTTTATTTTTATATTTTTCTTCTTTCATTTAAATATAATTTTAAGAGGAAAACACGTTTGTTCAGACTAACATCTTAAACTGAAAGTCTGACATTTCCTTTTAATTCCCAAATTACAATGGCTTGAGCCCCCAAGAGCTTGAATGCCAAAATTAGACTCCCCTCAAAACTATTTCTGAGGGTTCTCCAAAGTAGATCTCACATGTGATCGGAACCAGATAGCTAATTTTCTTCAATTTTGGCCTCCTCCTCAGGTTTCAGTGCTGTTGTCTCTGCTCTTGAGGGACCTCCTGTGATCACTGCTTTATGGATAGAGCTTTCTCCACAAATGACAAGGACTATAATGGACTTTTCCCTAAGTTCTCCACATCGCAGATGAATAAAGACTATCTTTTAATGTATTTCTACTAAACATTTGGGAATGTCATAAGGAAGTACAACATAAAGAATAACTTTAAAATATCTCAAGATATGGCTTCGCTGAAAGTCACTAGGCCCAAGTCCAGACCCACCTTCACTTGGTTCCTAAAGGGTACCTTCCCAGTCTCTCACAATCTCAAAGGGGCCGGTTTAGCTCACCGTCACAGGAGGACTATCAGGACTTCTTTGTTGTTGATCTGTCAAATTTTGATCTTTCAAAACCTGAGGGATTGGTACGCTAACAACTTGAGCCCGCTCTTCAATCTAAGTTCTCCCCACCGAGGCTCCATTTCCCGTGCATTTAACGGTTTTCTAAGATGATTGACAGTAGATCTGACCAATCACTTCAGGGGAAACCCCACTCGACTAACAGGGGCCTAATTGGCGCCAAATACAAAAAAAAAAAAAAAGACCTCAAAACGATCTGATACGGCTACATTTCCAAAGTCTGGGTTATTTTCTCTTTGATAATACCACCTATGGGACATCGGCAGGCCAGCCTAAGTTGTTCTGTGCCAAGACTAGCCTAGTTTCTTTTCACAGGTATGTTTCCTGTAGTCCTCTCTGTCTCATCTCATCATCTTATGCCACCAATTGCTTGAACAATAACATACTTAACTCCATTGGACAAGCAGTAATATACAGGCATAGATCTACCTAAATAGGTATGGGAAAAATAATAACCATTTCTCCCCCAAAATCAACAGTCTTCAGAGACATAGGCTACCGTCTGACCATTTAAATTCTCAGTCCAACATATTTACAGTCATTACTTCATTCAACTAGGTTGGATGTGATACTGCGTGTTGCATTTACATTATAAAATGGCTTGTACAGAATTCATTTTTTCCAGAACAAAGGGATAGTTTGCTCCAAATTTAAGTTGCAGTCTCACTTAAGAGGCAGAAATATTTTTTAAAAATCTATTTAGTTCAGCATAGGAGTGTGATATAAAAATAATCATAATAAAGAGCAACGGCACTCATAAAAATCAATCAAGGTGCTACCCATCTTTTTGTAAATATCTCAGAAGACAAAAAAATAAAAAGACCTTGCAATTAATAAGATAGTATATGTCCCTGATCCATTTGTAAAGAGGCAAATTCAATTTTTCATTACAACTTATGACCCCAAGCTAATAGAGTTTATGAATGGACTTGTATCGACTTGCAACTTTTAATTTTTATTTAGATTTTAAAAATTTACTTATTTTTATTTTGAAATAATTGTAGATTCACATGCAGTTGTAAGAAATAATACAAGGAGCTCTCTTACACCCTCTAGCCAGTTTCCCACAATGGTGACATCTTGCAAAACTATGGTACAATATCACAATCAGGATATTGGCATTGACGCCATTAAGATACAGCACAGTTCCATCAACGCAAGAATCCCTCTTGACGTCCTTTTAGATTTTTTATTTTTGCTTATGTTGTTTAATTTCATATAGTACTTGCTTTCCATAATATTTGTTTTGGTGGTGTATTCTCTGCTTACAATAAGAGATTCTGTAAAAATGGGCATACAGTAATTTTTTCATGAAGAGCATTGTCCACTATAATGCTTGGTATGCCCTTTATGAGGGTCCATGGAGGAAGTTTCTCTCAGACATCTTTTCTATACATCAGTATATTTATTTCCTATAAAAATTACTACTTGTAACTATTTGTTTCCTTTGTTGCTTTGGCCACTAGGAAACTCCGAATCACACATGCTTCTCTTCTTCAGTTCTGAATAGATTTTTTATTTAGTATTTTCAATTAGAGAAGTTGTAGGTTTTTCAGAATAATCATGTAAAAAATACAGCATACCTATATAAAGCCCTATTATTAACACTTTGCATTAGTGTGGTACCTTTGCTATAATTGATGAAAGAATATTACAATTGTACTCTTAACTATAGTCCATAGTTTACATTAGGGTATATTTTTCCCATATCCCACCCTATTATTAACACCTTGCATTAGTGTGGTACATTTGTTATAATTTATGAAAGAACATTCTTATAATTATTGTTCTGGTTTGCTAAAGCTGCTGGAATGTAAAATACCAGAAATGGGTTGACTTTTTCAATGGGGATTCATTAGGTTGCAAATTTAAAGTTCTAAGGCCTTGAAAATATCCAAATTAAGGAATCAAGAGGGAGATACCTTCTTTGAGGAAAGGCCAATGGCATCCGGGGTTCCTCTGTCACATGGGAAGACACATGGCGACGTCTGCTGGTCCTCCTTCTCCTGGGTTCTGGTTTCAAAATTGCTTTCTCCCAGGGTGTTTTCTTTCTAAGCATCTCTGGGCTCTCTCCAAACTGTCTCTGCCTTTTATCCTGTCATGGAGGACTCCAGCAAGAACATTAAGACCCACCTTGAATGGGCTGGGTCACATCTCAATGGAAACAACCTAATCAAAAGGTCCCACTCACAATAGGTCTGCCCCCACAAGATTGGATTAAAAGAACATAGGCTTTTCTGGAGTACATAATAGATTCAAGCCAGCATAATCTTACTATTAACTATAGTCCATCGTTTTCAATAGGGTTCACTGTGTTGTACGGGCCTATGTTTTAACTTTTAATTTTTATTCTAGTAACATATATGACCTAAAATTTCCCCTTTTAACCACATTCACATATATAATTCAGTGCTGTTAATTACACTCACAATGTTGTGCTACCATCACCACCTGCCATTTCTAAAATTTTACAATCAACCCAAATAGAAATTCTGTACAAATACATATTATAGCCACATCCATCTTCCTCCTGCCCCCTCCTTCTTGAACCTCTAGCAACTACCTTTCCATGCTTCATTTTTATAATTTTGTCATTTCAAGAATGTTACTTAAATGTGTAAACTTTTGGGGTTGCTTTTTTCACTGAGCATAAATCTTCAGAAATTCATTCAAGATGTTGTGTGCATCAATAGTTTGTCCCTACTTTTTGCAAAGTAATATTCCATGATATGTATGTACAGTTGGTTTATCCAATTGCTTATTGAAGGACATCTAAGCTGATTTCAGTTTTTGGCTATAAACACATAAAGCTGCTATGAACATTTGAGTACAGATTTTTATGTGAGCATAGTTTTCATTTCTTTGGGATAAATTCCCAGGACAGCATGGTAATGGCATGTTCACTTTTTAAAGAAACTGCCATATTCCTTTCCAGAGTGGCTGTACCACTTTATGGTCCCACCTTCAATGTATGAGTTGATACAGTTTTTCTGCACCCTATCCAGCATTTGGTGTTTGAGCCACAATTTTTATATTTTAGCCATTCTGATAGGTATGTAGTGCCAAATGTTGGAAATTTTCAGTGAAACTCAAGTACCCTTTTCACCCTGCCCTCTCTTTCCTGGGCTTTTATAGCAAAAATGTTAGATCTTTTGTTATGGTCCCATGGGTCCCAGAGTTCTTTCCATGTTTGCTTGTTTGTTTGTTGAGTCTTTTCTCTCTCTTGTTCAGACTGGGTAATTTCTATTGTTCTATCTTCAAGTTCAAAGGTTCTTTTTTCTGACTTTTTCATTCTGTTTTTTAACCCAGTCTTCTCAGTTTTCTTTTTAATTTTCAGTTACTATATTTTTAATTTATATTTCATCTTCTTTATATCTTTTATTTCATTGCTGAGATTTTCTGTTTTTTCATTTGTTTCAAGAGTGTTGTATTTGTTTGTCAAAGGGGCTCCTTGTTACTGCTTGCCACATGGCCCACTCTGCACTCCTGGAGAGGGGTGGTGCTGCACTCCTGGAGAGGGGTGGTGCTGAAAGTCTTAAGTAATTTTCAACTAGGCCTCCTCTGACACCACCTCAGCAGGGAGGCAGAGGGGCACTTTGTTACTGCCAGGCTCCCTACATGGTCTCCACTTCCACTCCAGGGTGAGGAAGTGGCTCATTATAGCCCAGCAAGAGTAAAGTTGAGGCTCTCCATTCAGCCTTTGCTGGTATGGGTGAGGGTAGGGCCACAAATTTTTCTGTGCTGTTTTGGCTAGAGTAGCTCAATTATTTAAAAGTTTTCTTCTTGCTAGGTTATTCTTTTCCTGGTTCTTTGTTTAGAGAGAGCAGGCTTTTGTCAAGGCTTTTTTTTTTTTTTAAATATGTGCCTGTTGGTGTTTCCTGGTTGTCGGCTTCTTCAGCAACAAGTCTGGGATATATGAGACAAAAAAAAAAAAAAAAACCCAGGAACTCACTACCATGTCTGTCGTCCCTTCATTCCAAGATCTTTATCCAGTCTGTCTTCTTATGTTTATTTTATATACAATGTCCATGGTTTTTAGCCCTACTTAGCAGGGTAAATAGGGAAATTATGTCTATTCCATCTTCCTGGAAGCGAAAGCCCAACATTCAACTTTTAAATGGCAGTTTTCCCAGCTTGTACCCTCCTTAAGGACATTCTGTTACACCAGGGCATCCAACAGATCAAGTTAACAGGAGGCAGGGAGACTAGATGGGAGACTCAATTAATTTTTATTGACTAAATATAGGCCAGAAATGATAAGGGCCTGAACCAAGGCAGTGGTAGCTTGAACTGAGAAGGAAAGGACTTAAAAGTTAAAAGATAGAATCTATAAGAGTTACTGACTTTAAAATTTCTGGCTTGGCTGACTGTGTATGTTTTGAGCATGTTTATAAACTGAAAGAAAAGATCCAACAGAGATGGAGTGGTTGGAGATAGAAGAGGAAGTCATTGGTAATGCCAGATGATAAAAGGTGATGGGGGAGTCTCGAGAGAGCGAGCTAGCAGGCGGCAGCTTGGCTGCAGGAGCAACTTGTTTCTTCAAGCTCATCTGGCAGTGATTCTGATAGTGAAGTTGACAAAAAGTTAAAGAGGAAAAAGCAAGTTACTCCAGAAAAACCTGTAAAGAAGCAAAAGACTGGGGAAACCTCAAGAGCACTATCATCTTCCAAGCAGAGCAGCAGCAGCAGAGATGATAACATGTTTCAGATTGGAAAAATGAGGTATGTCAGTGTTCGGGACTTTAAAGGGAAAGTCCTAATTGACATTAGAGAATATTGGATGGATCCAGAAGGTGAAATGAAACCAGGAAGAAAAGGTATTTCCTTAAATCCCGAGCAATGGAGCCAGCTGAAGGAACAGATTTCTGATATTGATGATGCAGTAAGAAAACTGTAAAATCAGAGCCATATAAAACCTGTACTGTTCTAGTTGTTTTAATCTGTCTTTTTACATTGGCTTTTGTTTTCTAAACGTTGTTTTCCAAGCTAATGTATATTTGGATTGCAGAACAATTTGTAAGGTGAATACTTTTTTTTTAATGTGCATTATTAAAAATGTTCTGAGTGAAGCTAATTGTCAGCTTTATTAAGGAGGATTGCTTCGTGCCCACCACCTAGTGTAAAATAAAATCAAGTAATACAATCTTAATGGTTGTGGCCTTTTTTGATCAGAAGAGGTGATACTGTTTGAGGCCAAAAAGAACAGTTTATAGACCTTTCAGTTTCAACATTAAGAAGGATTTGCATAGCACTGAATTTATTCTTGATTTGTGAAAATCAATAGTTGATCTGTTGTCTTCCAACCAAATGTCTAGACTTGTTTGACTTTTCCACCCCAATGATATTTCACTTGCCCTTTTTTCTTCAGTTTCCCTTATTAACTTATCTTTTCATGTTCAGTTTTCACTCTTTTCCTTGAATATATTATGCTAATTTAGAAACATCAGTGAAACTGTCAGAATGTTAGTTATCTTAGTAAGGCACTTGTAATTAAAATATTATATGGGAACTACAGTCACTAATTTTACTGTATTAAATATTAGGAGATATAGTTTGATTAACAATATGGCTTGTATGAAAACTGAGCAAGTGTATAGTGTTCTGTGTAGTTGTTACCTTATTGTTTAGTCTGCAGAAAATAATGGCTTAGATGTCTGATTTGCTTTCACTTACTAAATATGTTCACCATGGGATGATGTCTATAAAATCAGATATTGTTAAATTAGACTAGGATTTAATAAAAATTGTGAAAGCTTTACTGGCCTAACATTTTATTTTATAGCATTGAGTATGGATTATATATAGCCAGAGATATCACTGAGCTTTACTGATACAGTAGGGAATGCCAGTTTTTAGGGGAAGGAGCATATACTTGTGTTTTTTTGGCCTTTCCTTCAGTAGACTTGGTTATTTTGCAGTTAATCTACTGGACCATGGCATTCTAGATTTAATGTTACTAAGTTTTAGCATATATTCTTAAATGATTTTTCATAGTGATGAAGCAGACACAGATTGATGCACAGATTTCAGGGGCTTTGAAGCAATAAATAGGGCGTGGTATGCCTTTGGGAAAGAATGTAAAGGAAACTATAATTTAAAGAAGGTGGCAGTGAAAAGAGTTCTCTTCAAACTAAATGATATACACAAAGTGATACTTTATAAATATTTTGAAATTTTGATCCTATTGTTAGGACACAATTCTAGATAGAATAGCAGAAAGAAAATTTTAAAGACGTAAAAAATTCTTGTCGATAAAGTAGTTTTGATAGCAAGTCTCAAAAGGTTACTGCTGTTAAAGGCTGCCATATGAGAGAGTTGCACTATTCTGCTACCAAATTTGATTCCTGTGTCTAAAACATTTTGTAGTAGGCTTGTCAGGGACTTGATTTCAAAAGCATCTGCCAGACCACATGTAGTTACCAGTTTTTTCTGGCAGCTATTCTGTTTAAATATGATGTTTTATATGTTTTAGATGACTTTTTAGTATTTTTAGCAGTCCCCCTAATAGGTGCCTAATTAGGGAAATAAATCCTTTTTTCTGGTATTTTAGCCTTCTTCAAATAATAGGTACCAAAGTGTTGAAAGTAAGTATTTTAGACAACTCCAGCTCGATTACCTTCTTTCCCTTACTTGGGAATATATGTGTGTTCTGTTGACTTAATTGGGTAGATTTGTTAAGCATTCCCTATTTTAGTCGTATAGAAATGGCAGTTAGAACATAGAAATTTGAGTTTGGTGTAGATGAAGAGGAAATAATGAGTATATTTCCTAGGTTTATATAAATTCAGGGATGTATGCATTTTAAAACAATCTGCTAATTCAGAGGTGATGCTGGAGTTTATTACGTAGGCATTTTCTGTTTAGCATTGTACCAGTGAAACTTTCATATATGGAGTGTTTCTCTGGTAGATTTGGAAAATTGTTAGTCTTTTTTGAGTGTAGGAAAGGATATGAGAACTGGGTTAAAAGAAAAAATGAATGAACTTGTACTGAAAAGAAAGTATGAGGCACTTTTGTTTTCTGTTTAAACTTTATCTTGTTGGTAAGATTTCTCCCAGAAGGAAAGCTCAGCATTTTGAAATCGGTATCATACTTACCTTGTATTGCCTGAATGAATTTAATTATGCCACTACTCAGGTTTTGTCCTTACAGATATATATATACTCAGTAGCAGGGGTTTCTAATGGGTTTTCCTTCTTTGTCTTTTAAAGTATGAGCAACATTTGACCAATTTCTATTTCTCTTGAATTTTTTTTAAAGAACAGCCACTAAAAAAGAAAAGCTCTTTAAAAATTGATTATTGTCTTGTTGCTCTGCTTCATAAAATGACTAAGAACTTGAAGAATACCTCCTACCTCATTAGCTAGGCAAGGTGCTGTGATGATAAACCTATTCTACAAAAATTTGTTTAGAAAAAGAGTTAGGAAAAAAACCAAAAGAAAGTACATCCTGGCTTGGCTATTGGGGGGAAAAGAGAAAGAATTAAGTGTTTCTGACAGAGGTATGGTGTTAGAGTACTATAAAAGATGGAAATTTTTAAAAAGTGCTGAATAAACTTAGGTATTTCTCCTGAAATTCTTTGCAGCTCACTTTCTATGGAAATCAATGCAGTGAAAAGCTAAGTTTTGTTTTTTTTTTTTTTAAATGGTGTTTTTCCAGATAAATTCTAGGGATAAACATTTACATAGTCACAAAATGTAATTCTGTAATTGTGGAATGCCTGTATGCTCTGTTTAGTACATCTTCCATGGAGATGTCAATGAATATAATACTCCCATCTGTGAATATTTTAAATGTTGAAATAAAAATAAGGAATCTGAAAAAAAAAAAAAAAAAAGGTGATGGGGGTGGCGTGGCCTCTAGAGCACCAGTGGAACAAATAGCCTTGGACAAGAAAGAGTAATGAATGGATATGGATGCAGCTAAGTTTGTGGGAAGAAAGGGGAGATGAGAAGTTTTAAACTCAATTTCCTCTGTGAAAGGAGGAGGGAGGTAAGGTCATCTTCTAAAAGAGGAGAGGGCAAAGGGAAGAGTAGGAGACTTGGAGAGAAGTTTGGAATGGCCACTGTGGGAAGAGCTGACAGGGTCTCATAAGAGGATTAACTTATAGCATGATGGCCCAATTGATATTGGAGATCATATAGCTAAGTGCCTCTAGTTCATGTGTTTGTAGCCTCAGCAGTTTCTGTGTAGTAGCAGAGAAGAAAGATGGCTGGATTGATTCACTATTAGTGCTTTGCAGGGTGGATGCAGTCAAGGATCCAAGGAGCAAGGAACCAAGAATAGCAAGGGAATGATCAATTTTTCATCCAAGCCTGTATTCAACAAATATTTTTTGAGCATCTACTATATGCCAGGCACTGTGATAGTCTAGGTGGATAGAGAAGGTAATAAGACAGACATGGCCCCAGGGGAGACAGTTAACTAAACAAGTAATTACAATTAAGTCTGATGAATATTATGATAGAGGTAGTATAGGATGCTATGATTGTACACAGAAGAGAGAACTAATAAAATCTAGGGAATCAGAAAAGGCCTTCCTGAGGCATTAAAAATAAGTAGGAGTTAGCTAGTCCAAGAGGAATGTGTATACATAAGTGGGCTAAGACCAGGGTTGTAGCAGTAGAGGTGGAGCGAGGTAGACAGATTCTAAAGATATTTAAGAATTAGAATAGTCATAAGTTGATAATTGGTTGGATGTAGAAGATTCAGGAGAGTGAGAAATCAAAAATGATTTCCAGGTTTATGGCTGTAGCAACGGGTGGATGGTTCCCAAGCAGAAGATGAGTTCAGATTGGCTATGTCTGGTATGGGTATGTTTGAAATGTATAAGTAGAGATGTTCACTAAGCAGTTGGAAATACATCTGGAATTCAGAAGTGAGATCTGAGTTGGAGACAGTGTGGAGAATAAGAGAGACCTGATAAAATGATTGGTTTCCTAGATGAATCACTTTGGTCTAATAATGGGAAGTTATTTTTTTAAATCTATTTAATATTTCCAGATAATACCTAAAACAAAATGACAAAAAAAAGTTAGAAAAAAAAGGAAAGATTAAAATGTATCATGTAAATTGAATTTGAAGACTAAAGTAGTCAAAATGTCAAAGAAAGATATTTTCTAATGACAAAAGGGACAATCCATGGGAGAAAATGTAACAGCAATAAAATTTTTTGCACAAAATATCTACATGGCCTAGAACAGTACCTAACAAATGAAGCACAATCAAAAACTTTTTTTGGGTGAAATAACAGCAACAAAATAAGTAAAGCAGTTAAGTGAAATAAGCCAGACACAAAAAGGCAAATATTGTATGATCACATCTGTATCAAATACTAGAATAGATAAATTCAAAGAGACAGAAAGTAGATTACAGGTTACCAGGGGTCAGGAGGTGAGGGGAATTGGGAGGTATTGTGTAATGTGTGTAGAGTTTCTGCCTGAGGTGATGAAAAGTTTGGTAATGTAGGTGATGGTACCACAATATTGTGAATGTAATTAATACTACTAAATTGTACAACTGAAAGTGGTTAAAATGGGAAAATTTGAGTTGCATATTTTACTACAATAAAAAGTTTTAAAGAATAAGTAAAGCAAAAGCTCTTAGGAATAAAAGGAGAATTTTAATAAATCTCTCTCAGAATTTAGCAGATCAAATAGAAAAAATGATGAGGATATAAAGGATTTACATAAATATGAGACTTCATAGTCCATAAAATACATGTTTCTCTCATTTGCCCATAGAGCATTTACAAATATTTGCATGTGTTTAGGCATACACACACACATGTATACATACACATAACCCTAATTAAGTCCAAAAAGTAAAAATCTTAACAGACCACATATTCTGACTGCAATGCAGCAAAAGTAGAAATCATCACCAACAAAATAAAATCCTTAATCATTTAGAAATTGTAAAAAATGTTCTTCTAAACAGCTGTTAGATAAATGCGGAAACCAAAACTGAAATTACAGAAATTGATCAAGATGAGAAAACTTCATATCAGTGCCTATGGGATGTGTCCATAGCCATAAAAAATGTTGTACTATTTACATTCTTAAGCATTTGATTTACAAACTGTAAAAAGAACTACAAAATAGAGCAAAAACAAAGCTGAACTTAACAGGAAACATTTTTAAAAATGTAAATTTGATCAATAAAACAAAAAGCTGATTCTTCAAAAAGATAAATCAAATAAACAAGTCTTTGGCAAGCCTGAGTAAGGGAAAACAGTGAGGGGGTGGAGTAATTCAGGTAAAGAAAAAAGTAAACAATCCAAACAAGAATATTGTGTGTGACTTTACGCCAATTAAACTTGAATATGTAGATGAGATTGTTTATTTTCTTGCAAAACATAATTTCTCAAAATTGACTTGATAGCAGAAAACAAAAACAGACCAATAGACATAAAATAAACCTTAAACATTTGTTTAAAATTCATTGCTAAGAAAGACACCCAGATATTTTTTCTGCCAAATCTTTCTATTTTCAGACAATAGTGAATTCCCATGTCATTCAAGTCATATTATAGTTTTCTTCATATTTGTCTTATATCTCTTTTAAATTTACTGTATGTTTCATAGCTTTTTTCACTACTGTGAATGAGATTTTTTTGTCACCATTTTCTTTTCTGTTATTGCTGGAATAAAAGAAATTTTGGAATATAATAGAATGTTAATTGCAAAATCTCAGTGGTGGGTATAGAGATGTTCACTGTAAAATTCTCTAAATTAAAATTTTTCTGTATGTTTGAAATTTTTGTAAGTGTTGGAGAATAAAACAAAAGGGAGCTACTTTATAATACATAAAAAAATGAAAAACAAAAAAGCTATGGGATTATGTATATTTATCATACATCCAGCTTGTATTAGTTAGGGTTCTTGTTTGCAAGTGACAGAAACTCAACTTGAACAAGCTTAATAAGAAAATGAAGTTTGTTGTTTTATATAATTGAGGACAGGGCAGATTTCAGACACACCTGGATCAAGGGATGCTAATAGAATCCAGGCTCTCACTCCATCTCTTCATCTCTCATCTCGGCTTCTCTCTGTATTACCTCATTCTCTAAGACTCTTCCACATGGTAGAGGCACAGCTGCCAACTGCTCTAGGGTAGCATCCTTTCAGTTCAAGATCCAAACAGAAGAGAATGCTTATATGATGATACTGTGAACAATTGATTGTACTCTTTGGGTGACAGTATGGTATGTAAATATAGCTCAATAAAACTGCCTTTTTTTTTAAAAAAAAAAGAGAGAATGCTTTACCTGTGATTAAGAAAATTCCAAGAAAGGTCTTATATCTCTGGCCTGGGTTATGTGATTACCACTTGGTACTGTGACTGTGTCCAACAGGATTTGATATTATGATTAGTCCAGCCTGGGCTAGATGCCCAGCCCTGTATATGTGCAGGAAGGGGGCAGGATACTATGATTGCCTGTCCCATCAAGACTACATAGAAAGAACACTGAAGAAACAGCAGATATCCGAAGAAAGAGGAGTGTTATTATCAGAACAGGAAGGAAGGAATTCTGGGCAAACCAAAACAGTAGATGTCCACTAAAAAGCCTTCTTAGTTTTAATAGTTTTTAAATTGCTTTTCCTGGATTCCCAATGCATATAATCATATCATCTGCAAGTAATTACACTTTTCTCTTTTTATCTTCCCTCCCCTTAGATTTATACAGTTTATTTTACTTTATTGTCTTATTACATTTTAGAATCTTAAAAACCTCCAAAAAATGTGGACATCCTTGCCTTATTCCTGCATTTCATAGGAAATGACTTGATTATGCTCCTTGTTCATGGCTTTTTGAAACTCTATTGTAATGTTTAGAAAGTTCTCTACTATTCCCCCTTGTGCTTAAAGTTATAATGAGAGACTTCTGATTTTTATCAAGTGTCTTTCATTGACAGATAAGACTACATAAAACTTAAAATTTTGTGAAGAGGATACTAAAGTACAGAAATCACATGAAAACAATAAGAAAAGGGGAAAACTGAAACGTCAAAGCCACATTCCATGAAATTAGGAGATAAATATTACATGAATGCACAACATATGACGATGGAAAGCAGATGAATGGGTGACTGAATGATGATAGCAACACTAGTAGAACACTCACAATTTGTGTTAGCATAGAAATAAATCAAGAAGACAATGCAGCCAAACTACTGATAGAGATTATGTATTACATGTATTGCTAGTATATATATAAATACACACACACACACACACACATACACACATACTTGCAGTATTGCCAAGAGAATAACTTCTAGCAGAATCAGAGAATTACTTCTGGTGGATGTGCTGATGGCCCAGGTGGGTAGGTGGAGTCAGGGGCTCTAGCATGGTTGATAGAGGCTTTGTCTTTAGTTCTTAAAGATAATCCCTTGAGAGGCTCAGTGGTAGTTGGTGGTCTCTGAGGGCTGCTGATGGCATTTGCATTAAAGACCCCTCCTCTTGGTGCTGAGGGTGGCTCTATTAGAAGCCCCAGTGAGCAGGGCCTAGTCTTTATTTTTTTTTAATTCAATTTTATTGAGATATATTCACATACCATGCAGTCATACAAAGCATATATTCAGTTGTTCACAGTACCATTATACAGTTGTGTGTTCATCACCAAAATTAATTTTTGAACATTTTCATTACCACACACACAAAAATAATAAGAATAAAAATTAAAGTGAAAAAGAACAATTCAAGTAATAAAGAACACTGGGTGCCTTTTTTTTTTTTGCCCCCGTTTTTCTACTCATCCATCCATACACTGGACAAAGGAGAGTGTGGTCCATATGGCTTTCCCAATCACATTGCCACCCCTCATAAGCTACATTTTTATACAATCATCTTCAAGATTCATGGATTCTGGGTTGTAGTTTGATAGTTTCAGGTATTTACTGCTAGCTGTTCTAATTCATTAGAATCTAAAAAAGGTTGTCTGTATTGTGCATAAGAGTGCCCACCAGAGTGACCTCTCGGCTCTTTTTGGAATCTCTCTGCCACTGAAGCTTATTTCATTTCCTTTCACATCCCCCTTTTGGTCAAGAAGATGTTCTCCATCCCACGATGCTGGATCTAGATTCCTCCCTGGGAGTCATATTCCACATTGCCAGGGAGATTTACTCCCCTGGGTGTTAGATCCCACGTAGCGGGGAGGGCAGTGATTTCACCACCCAAGTTGGCTTAGCTAGAGAGAGAGAGGGCCTAGTCTTTAAAACCAGAGTTCTTTGTTGGATGCATGGTCTCTGCAATGCTGGCTCTGCAAGGGCTTAGGGAAATCAGAGGCCTGTCTCTTGGAGCAGTGAAAGGTGGGGAGGAAATGTTGCTGTCATAAGAGGCCTGCTTTAAGCCTCTGAGCTTAAACTTGACCTTTCAGCCCTGTGTATGGAATTATAAGAAGCCCCTACAGGACCAAGGCCTTGTCTCTAGGAGTTGTAATTTGGCATTGGCAGAGGGTATATTGTTCACTATATATGGTTTTGCAGAATGTGCCCTGCACAAGAGTGTGTGACTGAACAGGTACGAGTGGGGAAATGAAGTCTAGCTAGTTAACTAAGCCTTATGCCCTAAAGCAAGAGAAAGACAAGCTTTGTAATTGGTCTATCCAAAGGGGTGCCTTTTTTCTAACTAATCTAGCCCAAGAGAGCACTCTTTCTTTTGCAATTTTTCTGCTCCAAGGATCATGTCTTTTTCTAATTTGCCCTTGAGGGGCTCTATATGCACGTTGCAACCCTGTCTCTCTCAGAAGCACCAATGTGAAGACAAATATTTCTAAACCTTTAACAGAAGTCCTGAGTGGTCAGAAGCTGGCACTGGCAGAGGCCCTTTCCCTTTGCCCCTCAGAGAGATTCCTGGCCACTGTCCTAGCCTCGTAACATAAGAAAACGACTTTGGACAAATTGGATCAGGATAGCAGTCTAGGCACTTGTAACTTTCACACACACACACAGGCACACACACACACACATCCTCCTCCAAATCCCTTAAAATACCAGAATAGCAATGTTAAAAAGAAAACAAGAGAGTAGTATAATTAAAGGAAGGTGCACCATCAGCAGTCTGGAAATTGTGAGAGATCCCTTGATGGATAGAAATCAGATAGAATCATATTGATAAGAGAGGAGGAAGAATCCAATACAAAATGTGAAAGAGAAAATTACTGGAGCAAATCCAGAGAAAATCAAATCTCAGAAAAAATAAATGCAAACAGCTGCATGGGGCGCTCCCTTTAATTAAAGAATTGTGTTCAAAAAAAAAAAAAAAAAAGGACCAGGTGGGCCCCTTGGCAACTGGCTCTGTCCCTTTTCCTCAACCCCCAATTCATTTGAAAGTGAAAGCCTTGAATTTCCCCCTAAACCAAGTGATCTATTTACTTCCAAAAGTTTGCTAGTGTGAGTGTAGGATCCTAGAAAAAAGCAGAGCCAAACATTGGTGTAATCTGGTCTTCCACAAAATATAGGGAAAAACAAAAAAGGAAAGGTGGGTTGACTAGGAGAGAAATATACTGACGTTCTCCACTACCAGAGTAAAATTATTCTGACAAATTGCCAGGGGATGCGGAGGACGGCCTTTCTGTCGCTCCTGTGCCCACATACCTTACAGTGAAGCTTGACAGGTCAACTCACTCAACACACTTACACAAAGCTCTCCCAACTCAGCAGGTAGGGGACATAGACCAACATCATTGCAGAGCAAGCATGTTGGCAAGCCATGTTTGCTAATACATTTATCTCTTACTCACTAATATGCATAGACAACAAATAATCACCAGAAATAGTTGGAGAAAATCTACAGCATAAAAAGAAGGATCAAGATGAATAAATAGAATAATTGACCCTATGCGGGGAAGGGATGAGGGATGATAAAATACAAAGAATAGAACTCCAATCTTCAGATTCTGATTTTCAGAAATATTCAGAACACATCTCAGACATATCCAGAACCTCTACGATTACTCAAGTTGTACCATTGCAAAATGAAAACTGAATCCAAGAAAGAGGAACACGTGGGCACAAGAAATAGTGGTGAACAAAGAAATCGTAAAACTGATTTGTTCAAATACTAGCAAAAAGGAGTGATACTCAAATCAGACAAAAATAAAATTCAGAGTCAAACATATGAAGAGACAAAGGATATTTCATATTGATATAAGGTACACTCCACCAAGAACATGTGACAATCATGAAACTTTATACTTATAACAACATGAATTAGAAATATATGAAGCAAAAATGTCAGAAATACAAGGAGAAAATTACTAAATAACCAATCATAATGGTTACTTGGCATGCTGGTTTGGATGTATTACGTCCCCCCAAACGCCATGTTGTTTAATGCAATCTAATGCCAACATATTAGTGTTAATTAGGTTGGAATCCTTTGATTGTTTACATGAAGATGTGGCCCACCCAACTGTGGGTAATACCTTTGATTAGATTATTTCCATGGAGGTGTGGCCCACCCATTTAGCGTGGGTCTTGATTAGTTTACTGGAGCTCTATAAAAGCTCACAAATGGAAGGGCCTCAGAGCAACTGCAGCTGACAGAGACATTTTGAAGATGGCTGTTGAAAGCTGATGCTGACATTTTGGAGAAAGCCATTTTGAAATGCAACCTAGGAGCAAGCAGACACCAACCATGTGCCTTCCCAGCTAACCTAGGTTTTCCAGATGCCATCGGAGTTTTTCAGTGAAGGTACCCTACTGTTGATGCCTTTGTTTGGACATTTGCATGGTCTTAAGACTGTAACTTTGTAACCAAATAAACCCCCTTTATAAAAGCCAATCCATTTCCGGTGTTTTGCAAAATGGCAGTATTAGCAAACCAGAAGACTTGGTCTTCTCTTTTCCTCTCCCTTCCCTCCTTACCCATTTTCTCCTTATACCTTTCCTGCCTTCTCTCCTCCCTACCTCTAACAAATATGTATGTAGCAGTTATCATGTGCCAGGCATTGTGTTGGGTGTTGAGGGCAAAAGGATGAGAAAAACAACATTGGTGCCTGTCACAGGAAACTTACAGTCTAGTCAAGGAGACAGGCATTATTCAATATTCATTCAAGTACATGTAAAATTATGACTGTTAAGAGTATGCTGAAGGAGAGTTATACAGGGCTATAGGAAGTCAGTGAAGGCTCCCTGACAAAGTGAAACTTCCGCAGAGATCTGAAGAGTGCATTGGAGTTAACTAGCTAAAGAGGGAGATAAAAGCATTCCAGGCAGGGGTAGAAACATGTGTAAAGGACCTGTGGCAGGAGGAATCCTGGTGCACGTGAGGGACAAAAGAGAGCCACTGTAGTTGGAGCTCAGAAAGCCAGTGGAGAGCTTTATAAAATGATGCTTAAGAAGAAGATATTGGCCAGGCTATGCAGGGTGTCAGAGGCCATATTACTGCCTTATCCTAAAAAGAGTAAGAACAGTTGAAAAATTGAAACAAACAGATCTGGGTTTTGTAAAAGACCACTCTGATTGTAAAAAGCATTGGATGAACGCATAACTATATAATGGTACTATGAACAATTGATTGTACGCTTTGTATGACTGCATGGTATGTGAATATATCTCAATATAAATGAATTATTAAAAAACAGCATTGGATGAGGGGCAAAAGTCAAAGCGGAGAGATCAATTAGAAGGCTATTACTATACTTCTGGTGAAAACACAGATATCTTAGAGGCAGTGGGATGGGCAGAGATCAAGAGAAGAGAAGAGAGCTTGAGGAGATATTTAATAGGTAAAATTGATAGGGTTTCAGGATGAATTTGGACATAGACATGAGGGAGAGGATGTAGCGAGGATGATACCCTGGTTTCTGGCTTGTGCAAATGGATGGATATGGTGCCATTCACTGAAATAGAGAACACTGAGAGAGATCAAGTTTTTGTTTCTGTTTTTGTTTTAGGGAGTGGGGAAGAGAAGAAGAGTTTGGTTTTGGAGATGTTGAATTTGAGGTGCTTTTGAAACATCCAAGAGGCATAGTAGGTGTATTAGACAGGGTTCTTAGGGAAACAGAACCAACTGAGATTTCTGAAAATATTATGAGATTTTTATAAAAATTGTCTCGTGCAACTGTGGGGATGGACAAGTCCAAATTTCATAGGACAGGCTGCAAGCTGGGAACTCTGATGAAGGTTTTCAATGAATTCCCAGGAGAAGTTGGGTGGCTAAAGTAGAGATGGAAGTTTTCTCTTCTGACTGCTGAAATCATCACTTCTTTTAGAGCTGCTGCAACTGATCAGATGAGATGTCTCTCATTGTTGAAGGCAATCTTCTCAGTGGATTGTAGATGTAATCAGCCATAGATGCAATCAGACCTACCGATGACTTAAGTCCATGAAATGTCCTCACAGTAATAATCAAACCAGTGCTTGATTAACCAAACAACTGGACACCATCACCTGGCCAAGTTGACACATGAACCTAACCATCACAGTCTACCCCTTGTCAAGTTGGCAGCAATACATAGCACCTTAAACCATACTTAATCTCTAAATAAAAATTAATAGCAGTTGAGTGAAATAAGCCAGACACAAAAAGAGAGATATTGTGTTACCACTAATGTGAACTCTGTGAAAAATACAAAATAAATATTTTATATTGTAGAATGTAGGGGACCTAGAGATCGACAGCATCTAGTGAAGGGGGAACAATAATAAGAACAGATAAGCTATTGAGAGTAATCTCAATGTTATGGGAATGCTCAGGAATGATTATGGTTTGCAAACTTTCTTGAGTATGGTAGGATCATGTTGGAAGCAATATAGTTATTCTAGGTTATTTCTTTTTCTTATTCCTTTGTTTTGTTAGGGTTTGTTAATTTTCTTGGGGGTATGTGGGAAGCAATACAGTTATTGTAGGTTATTTGTTTTTCTTAATCCTTTATTTTGTTTTGTTTGAATTGCTTTTTTTAAATTTTTTGATAAAGTGAAAAAAAAAGCTATTGCATTAAAAAATTAGCTTCAATGTAGTTATTTTAGGTTATTTGGTTTTTCTTATACGTTTGATTATGGTTTGTTAATTTTCTTGGGGTATGGTAGGAACATGTTGGAAGCAAAGTAGTTATTTTAGGTTATTTGTTTTTCCTAATCCTTTCTTTGTTTTGTTTGAAATATGACTTTTTTGTTGTTTGTTTTAATTTTTCGATAAATGAAGTTAAAAAATATAAAAGCCATCTGAAGCAAAAAAAAAATTAATAGCAGCCATATTTTTCACCTAACAATACTCAACTGTCCTGCATACAACTGGAAACACACTAACTCTCTCCACAATAGGGTGCAAGTCCTTGGGTAATAGTCACTCTTAAAATTGGCATTCTATAACTTAAATATGACAACATGAAACTAATACAACTTTTGTCATATGATAATGGGATAAGACAGGGAAGAAAACAAAGATATTTGCTTTATGTATGTATACAAATATACTCATAACAAAACAAAGAAGAAATATTCATAACCATTACAGTCCTCATTTCTGTAACTGGTCACATGGTCATAGTTTGTATTTATCACCATCTTCTTCAACTACCCATTCCATGTTCCCTTTACCCTCAGCAAGCACTTCAGCTGGTCGTGGTTCTTTGCCTGGTGGGGTGACCCAAACCTACATTCCTGAAGTTTTTGGACCATTGGTAGTCCTAGCTGATGCCGTAATAAGTCTTCAAAAAGCCATTCCACTGTTCTATCAATCCAGCTGCTTCAGGATGTTGGGGAACACAGTAAGACCAGTGAATTCCATGAACATGTGCTCATTCCCACATTTCATTTGCTGTGAAGTGGGTTCCCTGATCAGAAGCAATGCTGAATGGAATACCATGATGGTGGATAAGGCATTCTATAAGTTTATGGATGGTAGTTTTGGCAGAAGCATTGTATATAGGGAAGGCAAACTCATATTCAGAGTATGTATCTATTCCAGTTAGCACACTGTGCCAGTTTGAATGTATTATGTCCCCCAAACACCATTATCTTTAATGTAATCTTGTGTGGGCAGACCTATCAGTGTTAATTAGATTGTAATTCTTTGAGTGTTTCCATGGAGATGTGCCCCACCCAACTGTGGGTGATGACTCTGATTGGATAATTTCCATGGAAGTGTTGGCCCGCCCATTCAGGGTGGGTCTGAATTAAATTACTGGAGCCATATAAATGAGCTGACAAACAGAAGGAACTCAGTGCAGCTGTGAGTGATATTTTGAAGAGCCACTGAGAGTGACATTTTGAAGAGGAGCTACAGCCAAGAGGGACACTTTGAAGAATGCACAGAAGCTGAGAGAGTAGCTGAAGATGAGAGACAGTTTGAAGATGGCTATTGAAAACAGACTCTTGCTCTGGAGAAGCTAAGAGAGGACAAATGCCCCAAGAGCAACTAGCAGTGACATTTTTGAGGAACTGAAGCCTAGAGAGGAATGTCCTGGGAGAAAGCCATTTTGAAACCAGAACTTTAGAGCAGACACCAGACACATGCCTTCCCAGCTGACAGAGGTTTTCCGGACACCATTGGCCATCCTCCAGTGAAGGTACCCTTTGTTGATGGACACTTTATGGCCTTAAGACTATAACTGTGTAACCAAATAAACCCCCTTTATAAAAGCTGATCCATTTCTGGTGTTTTGCATTCTGGCAGCATTAGCAACCTAGAACACATATGCTGCACCTTCCATGATGGAAGTGGTCCAATGTAATCAACTGCCACCAGGTAGCAGGTTGATCATCTCAGGAAATGTGCCATATCAGGGACTGAGTGCTAGTCTCTGTTGCTGGTAGACTGGGCACTCAGTAACGACTGTGGCCAGGTCAGCCTTGGTGAGTGGAAGTCCATGCATAATCTCCATCACTCCCACCATGGCCATTTTGTTAAATGAACCCACTGGGCAATGACAGGAGTGACTGGGGAAAGAGGCCAATTGGTATCCATGGAATGGGTCATCTTACCCACTTGATTATTGAAATCTTCCTTTGCTGAAGTCACGCTCTGCTGAGCTTTCAAGTGGGACACAAATATCTTCATGTATTTTCCCACTCAGAAAGGTCGATCCACATACCTCTTCCCCAGACCTCTTTGTCATCGATTTTCCAATCATGTCCCTTCCAAGTTCTTGACCATCCAGCCAAACCATTGGCGATAGCCCATGAATCAGTATAAAAATTCACCTCCAGTCATTTCTCCTTCCAAGCAAAATCAACAACCAGGTGTACTGCTCAAAGTTCTGCCCACTGGGAGGATTTCCCCTCACCACTGTCCTTCAGGGACATCCCAAAAAGGGGTTGCAGTGCTGCAGCTGGACACTTTTGGGTGGTGCCTGCATACCGTGCAGAACCATCTGTAAACCAGGCCCGAGTTTTCTCTTCTTCAGTCAGCTGATTGTAAGGAACTCCCCAAGATGCCATAGCTGTGGGCTGGGAAAGAGAAGGTAATGTGGCAGGAGTGGGGGCCATGGGCATTTGGGCCACTTCTTCATGTAACTTACTTGTGCCTTCAGGAGCTGCCTGAGCCCTATCTCGTATACACTTCATTTTATGATGGAGTACTGCTGTACACACCCAACTTTATGGCTTGGTGGGTCAGACAACATCCAGCTCATGATAGGCAACTCAGGTCTCATGGTAACTTGTGGCCCATGGTTAAGCACTCTGTTTCTACTAACAGGCCAAAAGCTGTTTCTCAAATGGAGAGTACTTATCTGCAGAGAACAGTAAGGATTTACTGCAAAATCCTAAGGGCCTGCCCTGTGATTCTCCTATAGGAGCCTGCCAAAGGCTCCAAATGGCATCTCTATTTGCCACTGACACTTCTAGCACCATTGGATCAGCTGGATCATATGGTCCAAGTGTCAGAGCAGCTTGCACAGCAGCCTGGATCTGTCCCAGAGCCTCCTTTTGTTCCAGTTCACACTCAAAACTAGCAGCTTTTTGGGTTACTTAGTAAATGGGCTAGAGGGGCACAACCAAATGAGGAATGTGTTGTCTCCAAATTCCTAAGATGCCAAGTCAGCATTGTGCCTCTTTTTTGGTCATAGGAGGGACCAGATGCAACAGCTTTTCCTTCACCTTAGAAGGCATATCTCGACATGCCCCACACCAATGAACACCTAGAAATTTCACTGAGGTGGAAGGCCCCTGTATTTTTGTTGAATTTATCTCCCATCCTCTGGAGCAGAAAAACATGTAGAGTACTTGCTACTTCTTGCTCACTAGGTCCAGTCAACATGATATCATCAGTATAATGGACCAGTGTGTTGTGTTGTGGGAGGGAGAAACAATCAAGGACCCTCTGGACTAGATTATGACTTAGGGCTGGAGAGTTGATATACCCCTGAGGTAAATCAGTGAAGGTGGTGGGTCAGGCAACATCCAGCTCATGATAGGCAACTCAGGTCTCATGGTAACTTGTGGCCCATGGTTAAGCAAACAAACTTTCTGGTGTTTACTAACAGCAATTGGGAAAAAAAAAACCTGTTTGCCAGATCAATAGTTGCATGCCAGGTACCAGGGGATGTGTTGATTTGCTCAAGCAATGATACCGCATCAGGGACAGCAGCTACAATTGCAGTCACCACCTGGTTAAATTTAAAATAACCCACTGTCATTCCCCACCATCCATCTGTTTTCTGCACAGGCCAAACAGGAAAGATGAATGCAGATGTGGTGGGAATCACCATCCCTGCATCTTTCAAGCCACTGATGATGGCACTATTCTCTGCAATCATTCTAGTAATCTGGTATTCCTTTTGATTTACTATTTTGGGAATGCAATTTTGGGAAGCGGTGTTGAAAGTTTGAGAAAAGTGGAGAAGGTTTGAAACAATTCAGAAGGACTTGACAAGAGATATGTATTAGGATTGCTGGGCAGACTTTCAGGCCCATTTGATGTTAGATATTTCTCTCAGAAATCAATAGATCATGTAAATAAGGATATAGAGAAGTTGATAACACTACTTAACAACCTATGATCTAATATTATATGTAATTGAGATATCACCTTTTATCTTATAAACAGAGAATGTATTTTCTTTGCAAACACCCATGGAATATTTTTAAATGAATTATTTATTAGTCTGAAAAAATGCAGAAAACATACAAGCAATATTCTCTAAGCACAATGCAATTAAAGTAGAAATTAATAATAGAAGAGCTGCCAAAATCAATGCACTTAGAATTTTTTTCTGGTTAAAGTCCCACTGATAGGATTTTTTTAATAGTGACTTTCTTGACATATAATTTACATAGCATAAAATTCGATCTTTTAATGTGTACAATTCAATAATTTTAGTATATTCACAGAATTGTGCAACCATCACCACAATCTAACTTTAGAATGTTTTCATTAGAAAGAAACCTTGTTCCTATTAGCAGTCACTCCCCATTCCTTCCTCCTTCCATCCCCTGGCAGTTACTAATCCTCTTTTAGTATCTATGTACTTGTCTTTTCTGGATATTTCATAGAAATGGAACCATACAACATGTGACCTTTTTTGTTCTGGCTTCATTTACCTTGTAATGCCTGTTAACATCATTACTACTTAAATTGTTGCATGTCCTAGTCAATGCAATAACATAAGAAATATAAAGTAAAATGATTGGAGAGGAAGGAACAAAGATGATATTTGCAGTAGGTATAATTAAATTACCTGGGAAAACCAAGAAAATAAACTGAAACAATATTAAATCTAATTAAAAGTTGCAATAAAATTGCTGGACACAGGTAAAAACACACAAATCAATTGATTTCTTATATGCCAGCAATAGCAAAATTTAAAAGGTGATACATAACGATTTCATGCACAGTAGCAATAAGAACAATATTGTACTTAGGATTAAACAAAATAAAAACACACAATGCATAAATGAAGAAAATAACAAACATTTAAGGGAGTTCATAGAAGACTTGAATAAATGGGGAAACATATTACAGTGGTATGCTAGTAAATGTTTAATAACCAGATCTTTGGGGAGGGGAGATGAATCCTGATTTCTAGTGTTGGTCAATTTCTGTGGTGTATCTACTCCTACCATGGCCAATTTCAAGCTATCAAATTAAGGCCACTGAATGTGGAGTTGGGAAGATATACACAAAATGGCGCTCAAAAGCTTGTATAAGCCAGCTCTAGCAAACAACTGCACATACATTTTTAATGCAATTTTATTGAGATATACTCATACACCATATAATCCATCCAAAGTATACAATCAGTGGCTCACAGTATCATCATATAGTTGTGCATTCAATTTTCAAACATTTTCATTACTCCAAAATAAAGAAAAAATATGTACAAATGAAAAAGGAATAAAAAAGAACACCCAAACTTACTAATGCCTTGTTCCAGTTTGCTCATGCTGCTGGAATGCCAAATACCAGAAATGGATTGGCTTTTATAAAGGGCGTTTATTTGGTTACACAGTTACAATCTTAAGGCCATAAAGTGTCCAAGGTAAGGCATAAGCAATAGGGTACCCTCACTTGAGAAAGACCATTGGTGTCTGGAAAACCTCTGGTAGCTTTGGGAAGGCATGTGGCTGATGTCTGCTTGCTCCCAGGTTGGGTTTCAAAATGGCATTCTCCAAAATGTCAGTGTCAGCTTCCAATGGCTGTCTTCAAAATGTGTCTCTCAGCTGCAGCTAGCTATGAGCTCCTTCTGTCTGAGCTTTTATAGAGCTTCAGTGAACTAATCAAGGCCCACAATGAATGGGAGGGGCCACACTTCCATGGAAACATTCAATCAGAAGTCACACCCTAACCAAAGGTGTAACTCACTGTTGGGTGGGTCACATCTCCATGGAAACAACCTAATCCCAATATCCCACAAGACTGGATTAAAGAATATGATATTTTGGCGGCCATAATACATCCAAACCAGCACACCCATTATCCCCCCTATTATTTATATATTTTTGTTATTATTTTATTATTCATCTGCCAATACTCTGCTGAAAGGGCATGTACATTTTAATAAAAGCATTGATAGAAAATGTAGGAATACATTTATAACTTTGGTAGTAGGGGAAGGCAAATCAAAAGAGATTGATAAATTTAACTGCTTCAAGTATCAAACATCACAATAAGAGTTTAATATCCAGAATGCATAAGGAAATCCCACAGCTCAGTAACGAAAGACAAAAAACCCAATTTAAAAATGGGCAAAAATCTTGAATAAACTTTTCTCAAAAGAAGATATACAAATGGCTAAAAAGCACATGAAAATATGTTCATCTTCACTAACTATTAGGGAAATGGAAATCAAAACCACAATGAGATATCTTTTCACACCAGTAAGAATGGCTGCCATTAAACAAACAGGAAACTACAAATGCTGGAGAGAATGTGGATAAATAGGAATGTTCATTCATTGCTGCTGGGAATGTAAAATGTTGCAGCCACTGTGGAAGGCAGTTTGGTGGTTCTTCAGAAAGTCAAGTTTAGAATTACCATATGACCTGGCAATCCCACTACTAGGTATATACCCAACAGAATTGATAGTGGGGACTTGAACAGATATTTGCATACCAGTATTCAAATTGCCAAAAGATGGAAGCAACCAAGTGTCCATTAACAGATGAATGGATTAACAAATTGTGGTATATACATACAATGGAATATCATTCAGCTGTAAAAGGAAATGAAGTTCTGATACAAGCTACAACATGGATGAATCTTGAAGACATTATGTTGATTGAAATAAGCCAGATACAAATGGACAAATATTGTATTATCTCACTGATATGAAATAATTTGAATAAGCAAATTCATAGAGTCAGAAACTTGAATGCAGGTTATCGGTTGTGTTTAGGTTTGGTAAAGTTGCCAGAAAGCAATATACCAGAATTGGATTAGCTTTCACAATGGGGATTTATTAACTCACAATTTTACAATTCTAAGGCTGTGGAAATGTCCAAATTAAGGCATCACAGGATGATACCTTCTCTAAAGAAAGGTTGCTGTGATCTGGCACTCCTCTGGCACATGGCCAGGCACATGGCAATGTCTGCTGTTCCTTCTCCAGGTTTTGTTGCTTTCAGCCTCTGGTTTCAGTGGTTTCTTCTGTTTTCAGTGTGTCTTCTCTCAGCTCCTCTGGGGGCTTTTTCTCTGAGGCTTTTTTGTGTGTTTTATCCTCTTATAAAGGACTCCAGTAAGAGAATTAATACCCACCTTGAATGAGGTGGGTCACATCTCAGTTGAAATAACCTAATCAAAAGATCCCACTCACCTTGATGTGCTGATCCCCCTGTCTTGGGGCTGGTCCCTACGAAGCTTGTTGCTGCAAGGAGAGGCTAAACCTGCTTATAATTGTGCCTAAGAGTCTCCGCTTGAGTGCCTCTTTGTTGCTCAGATGTGGTCCTCTCTCTCTAACTAAGCCACCTTGGCAGGTGATCTCGCTGCCCTCCCCCCTATGTGGGACCTGACTCCCAGGGGTGTAAATCTCCCTGGCAATGCAGGATATGACTCCCGGGGATGAATCTGGACCTGGCATCGTGGGATTGAGACCATCTTGACCAAAAAGGGGATGCAAAATGAAAAGAAATAAAGCTTCAGTGGCTGAGAGATTTCAAATGGAGTCGAGAGGTCATTCTGGTGGACATTCTTACACACTATGTAGATAACACTTTTTAGGTTTTAATATATTGGAATAGCTAGAAGTAAATACCTGAAACTACCAAACTCCAACCCAGTAGCCTTGACTCTTGAAGACGATTGTATAACAATGTAGCTTACATGGGGTGACAGTGTGATTGTGAAAACCCTGTGGATTTCACTGCCTTTATCCAGTGTATGGATGGATGAGTAGAAAAATGGGGACAAAACCTAAATGAAAAATAGGGTGGGATGGGGGGGTGATTTGGGTGTTCTATTTTTATTTTTAGTCTTTATTCTGATTCTGATTCTTTCTGGTGTAAGGAAAATGCTAAAAAATAGGTTGGGGTGATGAATGCACAATTATATGATGGTACTGTGAACAGTTGATTGTACACCATGGATGATTGTATGGTCTGTGAATATATCTCAATAAAATTGAATTTAAAAAAAAATCCCACTCACAATAGGTCTATACCGACAGGAATGGATTAAAAGAACATGCTCTATTCTGGGGTAGATAAAAGCTTCAAACCATCACAGGGGGTGGATGTGGGGGTATCAAATGGGGAGTTAATGCTTGGTTGGTACATAGTTTCCATTTGGGTTGATGAAAAAGTTTTGGTAAAGGATGGTAGTGATAATGGCACATACTGTGAATGCAATTCAACACCACTGATTTATTTATTTGGGTGTGGTAAAAGGGGACATTTCAAGTTTTATAAATGTTTTTTGAATAAAATTTTTAAAACTAAACCATAGGACTTTACAACACAAACAGCAAACTCTAATGTAAACTATGGACTATAGTTAATAGTGTATGTGCAAGTTTGTATATATTATGTCCCCCAGAAAAAGCCTTATTCTTTAATGCAATCTTGTGGGGGCAGACATATTAGTGTCGATTAGGTTGGAACTTTTGGATTAGGTTGTTTCCATGGAGATGTGACCCACCCATCTGTGGGTAATACCTTTGATTGGATTATTTCCATGGAGGTGTGGTCCCACCCATTCAGCATGGAACTTGATCGTTTACTGGAGTACTTCAAAACGAGCCACACAAGCCCAGATGCTTGCTGCAGCTGAGAGACATTTTGAAGATGGCTGTTGAAAGGAGACAATGACATTTGGGAGAATGCCATTTTGAAACGCAGCCTGGGAGCAAGCAGACACCAGCCACGTGTCTTCCCAGCTAACAGAGGTTTTCTGGATGCCAATGGCCTTTCTCCGGTGAAGGTACCTTATTGTTGATGCCTTAACTTGGACATTTACTGGCCTTAAGACTGTAACTTTGCAACCAAATAAACCCCCTTTATAAAAGCCAATCCATTTCTGGTATTTTGCATAACGGCAGCACTAGCAAACTGGAAGAGTATAATTATAATATTGTTTCATCAGTTGTATCAAAGTTACCACACTAATGCAAAGTGTTAATAATAGAGAAAGCTTTGCATGAGGGGGGATATATAGGAACTCTGTATTTTCTGCATGATTTTTCTGTAAACCTACAATGTTTCTAATAAAAAATGTTAAGAACCACAAAAATCTTTTGTTTACTTTGGATTTATCTGTTAACATTTACTGTATTATAAATGAAACTTAAAAATTTAAAATAGTAATTATTTAATTAACTTAGTCATTACAAAATAATAATAAAAACTATTACATGTCAGCATAAATATATTTTTATGAAAAATAATCTTTTCCAAAACAAACCCAAACAAAAAATATAGGTATAAAAGAGGCATATTATATTTTTTTGCAAATCTTTTTAATACCTAGCTTATTAGAAGACAGCTGAATTTTACATTTCTTCTTCTGCATTTAATCTTTTGTGATATATTGTTTTGGTAGACCTAGATGAGTGTTCCGGTTTGCTAATGTTGGTATTATGTGAAATACCAGAATAGGATTGACTTTTATAAAAGGGGGTTTATTTGGTTACAAATTTACAGTTCTGAGGCCATAAAAGTGTCCAAACAAAGGCATCAATAATAGGGTATCTTCACTGGAGAAAGGGCATTAGCAACCAGAAAACCTCTGTTAGCTCAGAAGGCACGTGGCTGGCATCTGCTTGCTCCCAGGTTGCATTTCAAAATGGCATTCTCCAGAATGTCTAAGCGTCAGCCAACATCAGGGGTCCGCAATTCCAAGCATCTCTGAGCTAAGCCAGCAAGTGCCTGGGCCTGTGCCAGCACTTTTTAATGCAATTTTATTGAGATATAATCATATAACACACAATCATTCAAAGTGTACAATCAGTTGTTCACAGCATCATCATATAGTTGTGCTTTCATCACCCTAATCAAATTTGGAACATTTTCATTACTCCAAAAAATAAAATAAAAATAAAAATAAAAATAAAAAAGAACATCCAAAACATCCCATTCCCCTCCTCCCCTCATTGTTCATTTACTTTTTAAAATACAGTTTAATTGAGATATAGTCACATAACCTACAGTTTTCCACAGTGTACAGTTATTCAGAACACCATCATACAGCTGTGCGTTCATCATCAGAATCAATTTTTGAACCTTTTCCTTACTCCAAAATAAAAATGAAAGCAAAAAAGAACACCTAAATCTTTCCATCCCCTCTATCCCACCCTATTCTTCATCTAATTTTTGTCCCCATTTTTCCACTCATTTGTCCATACACTGGATAAAGAGTGTGTGAGCCACAGGGTTTTCACAGTCACACAGCCACACTATGCAAACTACATAGTTATACAATCATCTTCAAGAATCAAGGTCACTGGGTTGCAGTTTGACATTTTCAGGTATTTCCGTCTAGCCATTCCAACACACTAAAGAGTAAAAGGTGATATCTATATAGCACATAAGAATACCCTCCAGAGTGATCTCTTGACTCCATTAGAAAGCTCTCAGCCACTGGAGCCTTATTTTGTTTCATCTCTCTTCCCCCTTTTGGTCAAGAAGATCCTCTCAATCCCACAGTGCTGGGTCCCGGCTCATCTCCAGGAGTCTTTTCCCGCATTGTCAGGGGGATTTACACCCCTGGGAGCCACTTCCCACGTAGTGGGGATGGCAGTGAGTTCACCTGCCGAGTGGGCTTAGAGAGGGGGCCACATCTGAGCAACAAAGAGGCTTTCTGGGAGCAACTCCCAGGCACAATTATAAGTGGGCTTAGCCTCTCCCTTGCAGCAACTAGCCCCACAAGGGAAATCCCCAGATCAAGGGCTTGGCCAGCATTTTTAAAGGACTTCAGTAAACTAATTAAGACCCATGCTGAATGGCGGGGCCACGCCTCCATGGAAATAAGCTAATCAAAAAGTTTCACCTACAGTTTGGTGAGTCACATCTCCATGGAAACAACCTAATCCCAATATCCCAGAAGACTGGATTAAAGATCATGGCTTTTTGTAGGGGACATAATATATCCAAACCGGCACAATGAGGAAAATCCAACTTCATGCAGATACGTTGTTGGAAACAAGAGGACCTCATGGACTCTGAGGGGTCCTCAAACTACACTTGGAGGATTACTGGTCTGTAGTAACAGGAGGGAAAGCAGAATATACAGGTACAGATGCTGGAATAAGTAGATAGATGTGGTGGTGAGTATCCGTGGGAGGTGTTGGATATTGGAGGAGAGAAATAGTAATCTACTGGAGTGGCAGAGTGGATGGATCTATGCTGCACCTACCAATATGTAGCCACAAGCCACATGTGATTACTGAATAATTTAAATGTGGTTAATATGATTAAGGAACTGATTTTCAAATTTTATTTAATTTTAATCAATTTAAATGTAAATAAATTAACCACATATATTAGTGGCTACCATTTTGGATGGCACAGATTATAGAATCCATCATTCCAAAAAGTTCTATTGAATATCACTACTCTAGGGATACATAATATGATTGCCAGACAGCATTAAGGATATATTTAAGAGTAGTGATGATGAATTTAAAATGAAGCTAGTCAACCTGGTTATGTGTTTTTCTCCAGCCCCATTCAGCTGGAGATCTAGCTGTCTGGACCTAGGCAAAGAGTGGGGTGGGTTGGATCTAACCTAGGTCATGGTTTTGCAAAGCAAATATATAAAAGTGAGAAGAGGAAAGGGAATTGAGTGTATATGAAATGGAGTGATTATAATGGTTGACCAGGGAATATAGGCTGTGTAAGGAGGGAACTCAGGATGCAAGAAGGGTGAGGGACAGGGAGAAGGTGGTAGGATCAATGGATTGGAGGTTTCAGTAGTGGTCAAAGATTGTTGGAGCCAGAGTACTGGAGGGAATAAGCTATAAAGAGAGGAGGAGGTGGTCAGAAACTGAAATTAGATAGGGTTCCAGTTACTGGTGAAAACAAAGTCTAGGGTATGACCATGGGAGAGAGTGACTAACATGGGTGGAGGGCAAGCAAGATCATTGGAAGAGAGGAAATCAAGGGATTGAGAAGAAAGGATGATGTTGGAAGGAACAATTACATGTACATTGAAAGACTCAGTAATTACAATAGGAATAGTGTTGGAGTGACAGTATCCCAGGAGTTAAAGTCATTGTGAAATGGAGGTGGGGAATAAAACAGAGGTTGGCAGAGGACAGCAACAGTGAGTGTAATATAATATAAAGATTGGTAATATAATCAGATGACATGATATTCAAAACTGGGAAGTTTCAGGGAAGAGGAAGTGGGAATGGACTGGAAGTGTCAATAAGGAAAAAGGAGGACTCTTACCCCACTTGTGGGAGAGAAAACAGCCTTCATCTGAGAGGGCTGCAGTGGAAGCAGTAATTGCAGTGAAGGTCTAGCTTTCCATTAAAATAAGAAGGGAAAGTGAGCACTCAGAGAAGAGGTTGAGAATATAGGGGGTTTTGCTGATGATGGATGTGAGATCCACAAGGTACAGTGTAAAGATTTCAGTAGTTGGGGAAACATGGGAGATGGGGACAGGATGGAGGATGTACAGAGCCAAATGGTGAGAGCTGAAGAGAGTAGGGGTGACCTAAGCAAAATGATGGGTGACCTGTGTTTCTGGGGCTTCTTATGGTGACTGTCATAAATGGAGATAGATGTTCTAATGAGAACAACTCCTAGTGGATTCAAGGTCGATAGTGATGGAAAGGCCATAGAGACCAGTGGGTGTCTGGGTTCCCCCTTGATTACTGTTGATAGAGGCAAGGAGGTTTGAGGAAGCTGGAAATTTGTCCATTACTTGGGAGTGCCTGGGCTGCCTCTTGGCTGCTGTTGATGGATGGTGAAAACTTGAGAGAGGTATGGTTTTAGTACCAGCGTATGAGTTTACTCTTAACTTCTGCCAGAGGTGGGGCTGTATATGGTGTCTCCGTTGACCCTATGTTAATGTGATTGAGGACTTCTGAAGGAAGATAGATGTTAGAGCACAGGGCCCTGATTCCTGATGATGGGAGGATCACTGGAGTTCTGTGTTACCATCCCACCCTTCAATCCTTTTGTAGGTGCCTAAATGACTATCAGAAGGGGATGGGTTAAATCGATTATGGTACATACATCTTATGGAATACCCTTTAGCCATCAAAAGCCATGAGGTCAGTCGGTCTCTCTCTCTCTCTCTCTCCCCCCCCCTCCTTAATCTATCATCTGACATGGAAAAATCTCCCAAGATATATTTTAGGTATATTTTACCCTAAAGCAAAATAGCATACATAGTATGATCCCATTTATGTTTTTTAAAAGCACATATGTACAGTATATATGTAAATGCATAGAAAAAAGTTCTGAAAGGATACACATCAAATTGTTGCCAATTATGAACTATGGGGAAGGGAAGGAGCCAGCAGAGAGGAATAGATTGAAAATACAGGAGACAGGTAATAAATACTAAGCAATGTTATTAAGAACCCATACTTGAATGGGTTCCAGAAGGCAGATGGAAGAATTAGACATAGATTGGAAGAGGGATATCTTTCATTTTAACAGCAAGAAAGGATGGCTGTGAATACATTCCCAGTTTGGTGGTAGGAAGTTGAAAGTTTCCCATCTGGAGACATCTATCGAATCTTTAGGAGGTGAGTTATTTGGTGAGATTGAAGGGGCTGTTGAGGAATCAGAGATTTGTGGAGAATGGAGAAGCTTTGAAAGAATCATTGTGGAGAATGAGAGTGAGCTGAAAACATGAGAGGATCTCCTATCAATACTGAAGGTGCACTTGAAGTTGGCAACCACAAATTCATAGTGGTACCAATGTGCCCAACTGTGTGATTTTTTCTTGCAATGTTTCATAACACTAGGGTGCCAAGGAAAGGTTATGAACCCAGTGCCAGGATCTTAACGAGTGAGTGGAGGACAGCAAAGGTGTAAGGTTGAGGTGTAACCAAATGGCATAAAACTCAGAGGAAGAAGAATCTGGGATTTTTTTTTTTGTTGTTGTTGTTGTTGTTGTTTTTCTCTTACAATGGGGATTTATTAACTTACAAACTTACGGTTCTGAGGCCATTAAAATGTCCAAATCTAGGCATCATCAAGACAATATCTTCTTCCTGAAGACAGGCTGCTGGTGATCTTCAGCTCCTCTGTCACATGGCAAGGCACATAGCGGTGTTTGCTCGTCTCTCTCTTCTCTTCCGGGTTTCCCTGCTTCCAGCTTCTGGCTTCAGTGGCTTCCTCTCTGTGTGGCTTTCTCTCTGTCTTCTGTCTCTGAACTTCATCCTCTTATACAGGACTCCAATGAGAGGATTAAGACCCACCTGGGGCACACCTCAACTGAAATCAAAAGGACCCACCCACAATAGGTTTATACCCACAGGAATGGATTAGTATTAAGAACATGATCTTTTCTGAGGTCCATTCATCTTCAAACTACCACATCCTGCATTCTGCTTCCAAACCCCAGTTGAAAAAAGTGCATGCAACCACTTTTTTTTTTTGCTAACAATCTTGCAAAACACCACCACAACAAAACCTAGTATAGTTCTCTGAATAAATGGAACTAATTAGAGGTGTTGGCAGTTTTTTGCCAGCTGCCTCTGTCAGATAGTAACCCCTGTACACCAGCAGCCTTGTTTTTTCTGTAATCAGTCACCCAGAAAGAGCCAGAAATACTACATGAGAAATGTTGGACCAGATAGTAACTATAAGAGTTTAGAAGAAATAAAGATGAATTTGAGCTGAAGAGGACAAAACAGTCCTTGGAAGACATGAAGAATTTTAGAATCTGCGTTTTTTGCTTGGTGGTGAAGGAATGGTCCAGGAACTGCAGTGAAGCTGGAAGACGATGCCCACTTCAGCTCCTGACTCTGCAGTCAGTACATGCACTGTGTTGGTATAAACTTCACTAGAAAGGGTTGTAAGGGAAGTTCCATCCTCATGGGAAAGCCGGAACACCAGTGGGTATTCAGGTATAAGTTTGAGGATGGTAGATGAGTTTGTTCCAGGAGACATTAGAAACACGTGAGAGGGAAGGTAGAAGTGGGAGTTCAGGTGAGGGAGGAAAAACACAGAGCAACATGGGGACAAAGTTAGAGGAGAGGAAGAACAACGACAAGTTAACAGTATTAAGTGCTTTGCATGGATTACTTTATTTAATCCTCAAAACAACCTTAGGAAATAGAACCTTCATTTTACAGATGAGGAGATGGGCATAGACAGTTTAAGTGACTTGTCCAAGGTCACACAGCAAATAAGTTAGATAATCTGGGTGCTTACATTTTGGGCAATGACAGAAGAAAACAGGGATGTGAGGGATGTGAGTGAGGTATAGTGGGTTTGGCTCATCGCAAGTTTGGCAAGATGTTTAGTCCTAACAGCCTTCTTATACTCAGGTTGCTCTTAGGTCTCTCCAAGTTTGGTTGTATTTGGGACTGGAGACAGGAGCTGCTGTTTGTTGGTGTTTCTTATACTACTTGGTATGGTAGGATTCAAGTAGTGGCAGGGCCAATGCATTCTCTCACCTATGCTCTGCAGAGTGATTGGTGGTGAAGGTGTGATTCTTAGGTATGTCTTGCCCTTGTGGGGGATATAAAGGCAGGCTATAGTAGACTCTAAGGCTGCAAGGCAGTTTGTGGGAAATGTGACCCTAATGGAAGCCTTCACAGGCTGTAGATTCTGAAAGATGTGAGGCCCAGCAGGGGTCTGGCAGTGGCCTAATTCTTTTTTGCAGTGAAAGCAGGTCCTCCAATATTTAAAACTATGGCCTAGCTCCTAAACAAACCTTTCCTTTGCTTGGTGCTCTGAAGGGCTTTGGTGCCACGCTTATTGTTCAAGGAAGTTTGTGAAGAAGAAAAGGAGGCCAAACTGCCTGGAACTCTTCTTTGGACATTTTAGAGCTTTGCATCAAAATGACCCCATAAAATTCTTTCAAATTTCTAAGAAGTCAAGCACAATTGTTAAATTAAACATTTAATGCTTAATTGCTAGGTTAATTACTGTTTTAGTTTCCAGGTTGCTATGATTAATACCAAACACAGGATTGACTTAAACAATGGGACTTTATTGGTTCATGGTTTTGAAATTAGGAGAAGTACAAGATTGTGATGTTTTTTCCCCCAAACTGTGCTGTTCTGGGGCTAGCAGCCAGTGATTCTTGGGTTCCTTGGCTTTCCCCAACACAGGGCAATGTCCTCTCCCTTCCCTTCCAGATTCCTGCTGACTTATGGTTTCTGGCTCCTCCCTGTAGCATTCTCTCACTATGTCTGAATTTCTTCTGCTTATAAATGACTCCAGTAATCCAGATTAAGACCCAACCTCATTCATTTGGGTCACACTTTAACTTAAAATAACATCTTTAAGAGATCTATTTATAATGGGTTCACACTCACAGGAATGCTGATTAAGACCAGCATGTCTAAATTGGGGTATATAACTCAATCCACCACACTTATTTTAGTTAAATGTATGATACACTTGGGTTATTTGTGTTATGTGTTTCATGTAAAATAAATTGCACAGAACATTTATGTACAGATTATAAGACAGAGAGCATTTGTGCCCAAAATGTAAAGATCTTTAATATCTATTTATCACATGAATAAATAAGGTTCATAATTTTAACTTCTGAAGAGGTTTATTTTTAGGTATTTCTTCTTTTATGACATTTGTTGTTGCAATGATTTATTTGAAGATGAGTCTTTGTCAGGAGAAAACCCCAAAATTATAACCTTGGAAAATCATAATCCACATTATGATGATTCCATTTACAACATCCAGAAATGCATTGCAATGAAAAGTGGGCCCTGCTTATGTATCTGTGAGGGTGGGTTATGAATGAAGATACTTATGCACACATAGAGATCAGAATATCCCATTAATAATAATGACTTAATTTGGGTATCATAATTCAGGTTTGGTTTTTGTGATTATCAGAGTATGTGAAAGTGGATTAAAATATGTATGCACTTGTAGCTATTAATCTGTTCCCACACATGTGGAATTTACCATAATTTATATAGGGTATGTATAATTTTTATAGAATTAAAAGTTAGCTATTCTTCAACAAATAGTGCTGGGAAAACTGGATATCATATACAAAAGAATGACAAAGTAGACCCCTACTTTGCATCATATACACAAATTAACTCAAAATGGATCAAAGACCTAAATATAAGAACTAAAACTATAAAACTCCTAGAACAAACATCTTTAGGACCTTATATTAGGCAATAGTTTCTTAGACTTTATACCAAAAGCACAAGCAACAAAAGAAAAAAATAGATGAATGGTACTTCATCAAAATTAAAAACTTTTGTTCATCAAAGGATATCATCAAGAAAGTGAAAAGACAGCCTACAGAATGGAAGAAAATATTTGGAAACCATATATCTAATAAGGGTTTACTATCCAGAATATATAATGAACTCCTACAACTCAATCTCAAAAAGACAAACAACACAATTTAAAAATGGGCAAAAAACTTGAATAGAAAATTCTCCAAAAAAGATATACAAATGGTCAATAAACCCATGAAAAGATGTTCAACATCAATGTCATTAGAGAAATGCATATCAAAACCACAATGAGATATCATTTCATATCCACTAGAATAGCCACTATTAGAAAAAATGGAAAATAACAAGTGCTTACAAGGATGCAGAGAAATAAGAGCACGTGTACATTTTTGGTGGGAATTGAAAATGGTGCAGCCACTGTGGAAAACAGTTTGGCAGTTGCTCAGAAAGTGAAGTATAGAATTACCATATGACTCAGCAACCCCACTTTTAGGTATATATATATACCCAAGAGAAAGCAGGGACTCAAACAAGTATTTGCATACCAATGTTAACAATTGCCAAAAGATGGAAGCAACTCAAGTGTCCATCAACAGATGAAAGGATAAACAAATTGTGGTATAGACATACAATGGAATATTATTCAGCTGTAAAAAGAAATGAAATTCTGATACACGTGACGACATGGATGAACCTTGAAGACATCACGTTGAGTGAAATAATTCAGATGCAGAAGGACAAATAATATATGATCTCATTGATATGAAATACTTAGAATAAGCAAAATAATTTACTCAGAAATTAGAATGCAGTTTACCAGGGACAGGGGTGCTGTTGGGGAACGTGGAGTTAATGCTTAAGTTGTACAGAGTTTCTATTTGGGTTGA